>NC_045620.1:82780574-83083301 GCF_009829155.1 Mustela erminea | reverse complement strand
GTTTCCTGTCTGACCCAACTACTATCCCCATCTCTCACTTGCTTACTCTGCCCCAGCCATATTGTGCTTTGTAAAGTCCCTAAAACATTTTCTTCCTCAGAGCAACTAGCCATGCCCACTTAGCCCCCAGTTCTGAATTTGGGCAGCTAATGTTCTTATCTCCTGCAGAGTATTGAAGAGGCTACGAAGAGTGAGGGGGACATGAAGGGGGAAGGGTGAGGCTAGGTAGAAAAATGGCTGGGGACCCTGGGTGGCTCAGCTGGTTAAGCATCTGCTTCCTGCTCAGGTCATGATCCTGGGAACGAGCCATGTCAGGCTCTCTACTCAGCAGGGAGTCTGCTTCTCCCTCTCCCTCTGCCTACTTGTGCTCTCTTTCTGTCAAAAAATCTGTTTCTAAAGAAAAAAAAAAAAGACAAGAAAGGGAAGAAAGAAAAATGGCTGGCAGTACCCTCTCACGATGTGGGAAGATGGTGGGTCTTTGTACCACTGGGATTTTCCCAGCTCAAACAGCTGGTAAGAGGCACCCAAAACAGGGAGAGTCCTAAAGTGCCTGATGTTATCCTGGAAATTGCAACACACCCACAGGACCCAGAGTCATTCCCCATCAATATAAGAGGCAGTACATACCTCTCCACCTGGTGGCATGAACCCACAGCCAGGATTAGAACAGACTTGGAGGGCCTAGCAGGACTCCAGGCCAGCCACAAAGGCTTACTCTGTCACACTTCATGAGCCTCAGGATATCTGATATGATGAAATGTTTTGAATTCCGCTTATCATGGTAGGGTGGGGTTTTCCTATCCTTGCCATGAATGCTTTTCACCCCAGATACCTGCATGGTGCACTCAATCTCTCAGTGAGACCATCTCTGGCATGCAGTGTAAAATTACACCAACACTACCCCACCCACACATTCCCTATTCCTGCTTGGTTTTTCTTCAAAGCATTTTCTACCACTTGACATACATTTGCTTATTATCATTTTTACCCTGCTAGAATACTCATAAAGGCAAGGATTTTAGTCCATTTTATTTACTGCTAACTCTGCAGCACCTGCAACACTGCCCAGCACATGGTAGGGGCTCAATATTTGTTAAAACAGAGTTAACATTCTCCCACTGATGAAAACAGTGAATAGTTTTACAGGAGACATAAAGTAAAATGTCCCAAAGTTAAATGTTCTTTTCCACTCTTTAGCAATCAGATTTCGAAAGTAAGTTACATCTTTATCTTTTATGGTTGATCCCCTTTAAAAGACCTCAAAGAGGATTTAATAGGTCAGCAGCTGAGACTGTAATTAGACCCCAATTCACATCATTCCAACCTTTTTTATACTTACATATTTAAGAACTACAAATTCATATATATATATTTACGTACCTTTGTAAAAGAGCTGCCTAATTTAACCAAGGGTACTGTAGGAAATTCCCGCTTTTCACTCATTGTCAAAGATCCTGCATTAAGGCTATAGAGATTTGACATCACTAGCAAGAGATCTGATGTGGTTTTGACAGGTAGAAAGCGGCTCCTAGGAACATTAATACCTAGAGAGTTCTCAAAACTTTTTATGGCAGCCCCTACTGCAGTTTCTAACTGAATGACATTCAGGCCTCCATCCAAAGTCTGTAAGAAAGAAAAGGGGCAGGGGGAGAGAAGAAATAGGTTTTAGCAACTTAGTTCCATGTGGGCTGGTTAATTGGGGAGTGGTCTCACAGATCCACTGAAGGAGACAGAATTTTGAGAAGTGACATTTAGCAAGTACCCAAATGTCAGGTACTAGTGCTTAGACATACATGGTTTTTATTTCAGCATTGTAATGTCTCTGTTGAGTCATGTTTCCGTTTTACAATAAAGAACCGATGGTTCACAGAAAACTCATGCAAGATGCCTGTGGCCCAAACCTTTAAGTGTCAGAGCAACAAACCCAAGGTAGGTTTTCTACTTTTGGGCCCCATGCTCTTGTCACTACCACAGCCTTGCCTCAAGTAAGAGCACCAAGGCTTGGCACAGTAAAGAGATGGGTGTTAACTCTGAAAGACAGGACCAGGAACTGGAGTGACTTACTAGGCAAAAAAGAGGGACCTGTGAATAGATGGGCTCGAGAGAGGGGGCTGTGGATCTATGTGTAGCCTACCTACTGTGATCTTAGGAATAAGGAGGCAAGGGCTGTACCTCCGGCTTACCTTTGGATTCACAATGATCTCCATATCAATAGCATTTTGCTCCTGCAGTCTTTTAACTGCTGCAAGAGAGATCCACAGGTTGTTTGTGTTAAATATTTTGAACTTTGACACAGACTTGAACTCGTCAACATGTGCTTTTGGCACTTGAGCGATTTCCACCAATCTCAATTTGCCTTCATACTGGGTAAGTGTGCCCCCCTAGAAAGGCAGAGAAGAGTGTGTGAGTACCTCCACATGTCTCCCAATCACAACCATACCACACTATTTCTAGTCTGTGAAAGTGTTAGAGAAAAGACACTGAGGATAAAATCCCTCAGAAATAAAAAGTTTTGGCATTAATTCAATCTGTGATACACAGCAACATACATTTAATGGTAGAGCCAAAGAAAATATTCAGGTTGTCATTTTATCCTGTAAACCCACCCTCTTGTCCATAGTAAAAGCCCTGGGAGTACAGCAGAGTCTTCTTCGCTTTTCGAAGGTCTACAGGAACAGCCATTCCTCTCATTCCCAAACCACCATCTATCACTGAAGAACTAGTTCTACTCCCTCAGACTCTGCTCTGATTGACTCTGGGATAAGAAGAGAAAAAGGAAGACAGAGGCACAAGTGGGTTAGAAGTGACCCCCTGAGTAGCCTCAGCTTAGAGATGTCCTTAGAGTCATGAGGCCACAGCAGTGTGTGGAGAGGGGAAAATTTATGTGTGTGTCAGGGGGCATTGCAAGACACATAGAACCCAACAAAGAGACCAACCGTTTTAGTATTCATACACTGCTCATTTCTCTTACTCCCTGTGGCTAAGTAGTAAAACCTTATGTACCATTTCATGACCACTAAACATGCAAAGTTAAACATTTTTTTGGCAACTACAGAGATATTATAGTGATGAAAAAAATACATATAAAAATGCACAGGTAGAAACAGAAATAGTAAATTTTCACTAAAGGAAAAATAAAATAAATACTTTTAAGCACCAAACTAGAAGAATATAAAAGGTTTGAACAAAACATTTGAAAGTGTTTTCACTTACTCTATAAATACATGTGGAACTGTTTTTAGTTAAAATAGTCCATATGGGTTACTCAACAATACTGTTAAATCTCAATTTATTTCAGGTGGAACTTAAGGTACTCTACAGAATACTATCTCACTCTGTCGGAAACTTACCAATTTAAAAAAAAAAAGGATCTGAACTACATAACCTATGCAATGTGAAGATGTGAATCCCCGAACTGCTTCCTCTCAGTATTTACCTTTACATCTGCACGTGTTTTATTTGTGACTTCCATGACAAATTCACAGGGTTTTCCATTGGGTGGGTTCATTAGATGATTAAGAATATAAAGATCCACGGTGGCACCCAGATTATCTATGTTAGACACAAAAATATACTCTTTGCCTTCTCCTATAAGGGTGTCGAGCAAACCAGAGTTGTAGAAACTGGCGTAAATATCACCATGACCTGGAGGGTACCATGCTTCTGTATTTTCCCCTGAGTATGAGACATCCTTTGCTACAGGCAGTAGAGATTCTTTATTAATCCTTGGGTACCTTTAAAAAAGAAAAACACACACACACACACACACAATAAACCAAGGTCTTTTTCAATATCAATTCCGTAAAGCACTCCAGATCTTCAAGTAAAACAGTATGTTTAAAGTTAAATAAAACTTCCCTCCTTTTCATTATATCAATAGTAATTTAATCATAGGTAAATCCATTTAAGAAAATCTCTTATCTGTGTTGTCCAATCATCAGTTTCCTAGATCACAGTATTTGCTGCAAAAAAATTTCCAGCGTCATAAAGATGGGAGGACACCTAATACTTCTAGAGTCAACAGATTTTATGATACTATAAGAGGAAATACACATTAAGTAAATTTCTCAAACTTCCTTGGTTATGGAATTATTCCTTTCCCTCCAACTTTGGAAAAATCTGCCCATTCTTATAAACATATATTCAGGGGTGGTGCTCTTTCTTTCCCAGAGGTCAACAGCAGATTACTGCTCAGGGACATCTGCTCCCTGCCGCTAGTGAGAACAGGTGTGGGGACTGGCAGTGGGAGCAGGGGGAACAGAGGAGCTAGCACTAAGAGACCAAGCACCAACCAGAAGATGGAGGCAGAGCACCTGCAACACGCAAAGTGTCCATGAAAAAACAGATTAAAACAACAAATGGTAAAACTTTCAGAAATACCTGTTCTGCACAAGCCCATATAGACCCATATTCATCCTAGATGGAAAACATAGTTCCCTAGTTGCCTTGGCTTTATCTAAAGTCATCATCTGAGTCCCTTTCTACAGGCATATCTTGGAGATACTGCAGGTTCTGTTCCAGACCACAGCAATAAAGCAAATGTTGCAGTAAAGTGAGTGAAGTAAATGTTTCAGTTTCCCAGTGCATATAAAAGTTATGTTTACACTATACTATAGTCTATTAAGTGTGCAGTAGCATTGTGTCTAAAAAATATATACATACTCTAATTTAAAAAAATATTTCATTGCTCAAAAATGCTAACCATCATTCTGGCTTTTTAGCAAGTCGTAATCACTGATCACAGATCATCATAACAAATACCATAATAAAGAACACATTTGAAATACTGTGAGAATACCAAAAGGTGTGACACAGGCACAAAGTTAGCAAATGCTGTTGGAAAGTGGCACCAATATCAACAGACTTACTTGCTCAATGCAGGTGTATAACAATCTTCAACTTGCAAAAAAAAAAAAAAAAAAAAAAAAAAAAAAAGGGCAGTATCTACAAAGCGCAGTTGAAGTGCGATCAAACAAGGTATGCCTGCCTTTCCTTTCCTCAAAGTGTAACATTTTTTTCCAGGATTTATTAAATTTCCCCCAAGCCTATACATATTTATACATATATTGAATAAATTTCTTCCCATATGAAAGAAGATTATGAATACCGTAGAACATATAAAAATTTTCATAGACCCACATGGAGCCCAAATATTCCCTCAGAAAACAAAGATCTATGTCAACCTCAAATATTCTGGACATGGAACAAGCAGATTCTCTCTTAGGAAGAATCAGAGAGTGACTGTAACAATCACCTATCTACAAACAAGTGTTCAGCCTTTAAAGACACTGAAGATTTGCAAACATGAGTTTTTGGCAAATGTGTATCTTGAGGCTGCTGTATTTAAACAAGACAAAGCAATCTTTGTTTCCAGGAGTAACACTCTCCAGAATTTTTTTTATTTTTATTTTTTACTTACTGTACCTGCTTTGATTAAAAGTGTAAATTTTCACACGACAGTGATTGTACTTCTGTAGTATTTTCTTTGTATCTTCATCCGTGTTGAAAGAGTTCATTAGAACAAGAGGAACATCTGTATTGTAGGTTTTGTTCAAATGCTAGGGAGGAAAATAATAATCAGATTACCCAAACCTACTTTTCTTTCACTTAAAAATGTAAAACTCATAATGGTTAATCACAAAGTATCCAAAACATCACCTATATGTAGCCAAATACAAATATTTGGCATAAGCTGGACATTTTGCTAAGCCACGGACTTGCTCATTAAATCACAAACCTCTGAGATAGAAACTATTGTCTGCAATATACAAATGGCTGAACTAAGGGCCGGAGAGGCGGCAGATACCCCCCACAATCCAACTCTGGAGTTGTGTGCCCAGCCAGTGCCCTGTGGCCTTACTGGACAGGCAAATGCTAATGAAACATTTACTCTGTGTTCAGAGCACAGTGGGGAGGGAAGTACAAATGTTACAAAGACATGGTTCTCTAGTCTCAGGATTAATGTCAAGAACTGTGAATCACACCCCAACCGAAATCTTTTCAATCTCTGGGAAGAGTTAAGAGGCAACACAGAGTGAAGAAGAAAACAAGTTCTCAGAAGTCAAACAGTCCTTTGTTCACATAGGGAATCTTGGGCAAGTAAATCAACCTCTCTGTGCCTTGGTTTCCTCATCTGTAAAATGGGGATGATAACATAAAGAGTACTTATCTTACAGAGTTGTTGAGAGGAACAAATGAATCAATTCATGAAAAGAGTTCAGAATAATACTGTGTGCAGTACCTGCTAGATGAATGTTAGTCACTGCTGCTGCTGGTGTTACTATGGTAGCTGCTAGCACTGTACTGGACACTAGACACTAGACACAAATAGATGAAGAAGACTGCCCCTGAAGAACTTATGGTCCACGATTAACGACTTTATCGTAAGAGAGAAGGCAAGGACAGTTCTTAGCATCCATGGCTGCCAACCAGAAGGGGTTAATAAAACCAGATCATCCCAGCTGTGATGAAGGCTGCCATCAGAAAGAGGCAGGAGAGTGGTGGGGCGATCAAAGGAGAATCCAAAAAGATCCAGAGATTTCAACAACCACAAATGCTATTTAAAGATCAAAAGCTTCTATTTTACATCACCCTAAGGATGTGCCCTTGGGAAAACCAAACCTTTTTATATACTAATAAACTAAAGATAGCAAGCTCCTTGACTAGCTCAAGTCCACGTCTGTTATTTTATAAGGTAACATTTATAATAACCTAAAACTGGTTTTAGTAGTTCATGAGAAAGGCTGAATGTTACTCACTTCAATTTGCTGAACGGTCAGATCCAAAAAGGTATTCTCGTTCCTCACACCGATCAGACTTTTCGGGCCTTTGCAGCCCATGCTGGTTCCCAAACCTCCATTGAGTTTCACCACCACCAGCTTGTTTAGCACGGAAGATATATTGTCAGGTAAGCCTCTGGCCTTTATCTTTTCATAGGGTTGAATCTGAAATTTAAAAATTTACAGAATTCAAATAGCTTTATGAGAAGTTAAATTCAGTCAATCACAGGGTTCTTTCCATGTGTCCTTAAAGAATTCTGCTTTTCTCCACGGGAAGTTTCAACTACATTCCCTTTAATATCACAAGTCCTCCTGGTACAAAATCAAATACCTTTATAGGCAACTGCTCTTGCACGAAGTAGTTCAGTGGTTCATTTACATTACAATGGAGGACAAGAAGGGGGAAAAGTTACAGTCTACAAATATTTGTCTGGCTGTTGAGGACATCTAAGTCACTTGGACTACATATAAAAATTCAGAATTCCCCATTTGCATTGGTATAGTAAATGGATACTATGCAAAACTCATTGTGGTGGTGTATGGATCTATTTCAATTCTGGAAAAGTATATATACTTCAAGGAGGCAGGAACCAAAACCTAAATGTTCCTTTCTTTTCTCCTCCATTCAAAAGTAAGTCTTCAGAGGAAGAAATGGCATGCTGTTTTTATCATATTTCTAGGTATGTATCAAGGACAGAGTTCCTTAAAAATTTAACTCTCAGGGATTACTGTATAGAAGGTCAAATTGGAAAACTGTGTTCTCACTGCTCCAAATAATATCCTGATGGGGTAGTAAAGGTAAGAACTAAGGCTGACGAGAATCCTTTCCTCCACGGACCTTCTCTATTTCTGGGAGCACAGAGCATTACTCTTCAGCTTCTCCCTCCTAGACAGGAACAACCACATAGTGGGAGCCCAAATTCTTTTCTTCAAAGCAGAGGTACAAGCAAGTCTAAAGATCTTACAGCAAGAATGGAAGCTTTTGAAAAGATCACAATATATTCTCTAACCATTTATAGGGCTTTTTGTTGTTGTTGTTATCCTTCTTTAATGGAATACATCAACAAATGTACTCTTCAGTTATATCATCATGGTGTAGGACACAAAGCAATTGAGGGGACTGAAGAAATACAACCATATAGTAAGTGCTCACTATGAGCTAAGCTGTTTTTGTTCTGCTGCCTATAGAGGCTGTGTGGATGGTTGGTGGATAAGATCTGTAATTGGGAAAGGAGTTGATGGACTCACATTCCAGTGACTAGGCTGTGGAGGCAAAAATCCATTTATGCTAGAAAACACACATACATGTCCTATGTTGACTCCTGACCACATGACTTCTGCTCTTCGCAGTTCTCCCCATACAAACTAGTCTGTGACTCTTATTTCATCTACCTCACAAGACACTCTTGTAACTGCCCACTGCAGATGAATGCACTTTGTGCTTGGTGTAAATGCTGAGAAATAAGCACTCTTCTCTAAGACTCTTCACTGACTACCACCTAATTATCGCTTATTCTGAATTAGTTCCTAATGTGGTAGGATCGTCAATCTTCCTGGTAAGTGTCAGTCTTCAGCAGTCATTCATACTTAAAAGAGGGCTAGTGACAGGGCAAGAGAGAGGAGGGGTCACACTTGGGGGCACCATGGCCCTCAGTGGGTGCTGCCCAAGTACTGGGATGCTAACCACTAAGGAAAAGAAGGATGATGGGGAGGCAGGAAAGAACACAGATTATACTGGTTGCTTCTCTAGAAGCTCTTAGTCCAGGTGAGGACAACATATGGATGATAACAACTTGGGATACCCAACACACACACAAAGTGCCTGTGACCCAGCTGACTGGCATTCCTGGAAAGATGTTTTGATCCCACTGCCCTGAACACCGTTTCTTCAGCATGTCAAAGAAACTGGTAATATTGCTTAAGAGAAGAAGTCCAGTTTAAGTCCTATACTACAGGAAAATTAAGAGGAGATAACAGAGCTGGAACTTGTCACCCTAATATAACATGGCAGTTTATAATCCTTTCATCAGCAGGGCTACTGAAATCAACCAGTCAGTAAAAGGAATGCCACTGTGATACAATGGCTTCAAATAGTCTATTATTAGTTAGGAGAATTTTTGGGGCATGTTACATTTACTCAAAAGAGTTAGCAAATGGAACCAAACGAATTATTTTCCAATTATCTTTTAAAAGCCAAGAATCTCCATTTAGCAGTTACTTTTGACTTCCAAATAAGAATCTAGTATTTACAGAGGGCTCAAAAGGGTGTGAAAATTTAACTAAAACTCCCTAGAGTCCATGCATTCATTTTAGATAAAATTATTAGTTCAGAAATATTTTTACCTATTTAATGCTTCCTTTAATATACCTTTAAAAACTAGAATACATAAAAGAATTTTTTTCCTACCTATGGTGAGACAGGCCTACATTTCCCAATTTTACCTGAAAGATTTTCATTATGAAACACCATACATTCAAGTTTATAAAATACATACAGTCAAATAACCTAAATAAAAAAATACTGCCATAACTTAGAAGCCTCCTTTGAGTCTGTCCCTGATCACATTCTCTTCCACGCCAGTATAACCACATCTTGACGTTTATACTTTAGTTTTACCACCTATGTATGTATCCATAATAATAATATTTTACTTAATTTTGTCTCTAAACTTCTGACTTGCTTCTTTAATTCAGTGTTATATTTAAGAATGCACATTAACACATGAAGCTATAGTAATTACTTTTCACTGCCATATAGTATTCAATTTATATATCCTTTAAAAGAAACAAAACTGTCATTACTCACAGATGATATGACTTTATATAAAGAAAATCCAAAGACCCTACAAAAAAATTATTAGACTAATGTGAACATAGCAACATTGAAGATACATGGTCAATATTTTAAAAAACATCTGCTTTTACAATCCTTGGACTCTGCTAGTGGGAATGTAAAGTGGTGTGCAGCGGTTAAAGAAAAAAGTATGATGGTTCCTAAAAAAATTTTAAATAGAATGCCATAGATCTACCAAGTCCACCTATGGATATATATACCCCAAAGAACTGAAAGCAGGTTCTCAAAGAGATGTTTATACATGCATCTTCACTGCAGCATTATTCACAATAGCCTAAAAGTGGAAGTAACTCAAATGTCCATCAACAGATGAATGAATAAAACAAAATGTGTCATATACATACAACAGAGTATCACTCAACCTTAAAAAGGGAAAGAAATTCTGACGTGTACTACAACATGAATAAACCTTGAGAATATGTTCAAGTGAAATAAACCATTCACATATCAAAAAAAAAAAACAAAAAACCACCCCAAACCCCAATACTTCTATGATTCAACTTATGTGAAGCACCTAGACTAGTCAGATTCATATGGACAGAAAGTAGAACAGTGGTTCCTAAGGACTGGAGTAGAGAGGAAGGAGGAGGTGTTTAATGGTAACAGTTTTAGTTGTGCAAGATCAAAGAGTTCTGTGAATGTACTTAACACTAATGAATTGTATGTCTGGAAATGCTTAAAGATGGTTTAAAAAGATGAACTGTTTCTACATATAATGAAGAATTAGGATTAAAAAGTTACTTTTCATTACACTATGAAAAATAACAAATTCTTATGAATAAATCTTAAAAAGATATGAGAGTTCTACACTGAACATAAAACATTTTTGAGAAAAGTTAAAAGACAAATTCAGGGATGTATTTATCATGTTTATAAACTAGAAGACTTACTAATGTAAAAATGTCAATTCTCCCAAACTTAACAATGCAAATAATCAATCAAGCAAATAATGTAAACTGGATTATATCTTAATTCTAATCTTTAAAGAAATGTTTGGTATACTAACATGCATAGCATTAAAGTGAGTTTTGGGAGCCATGTTTAATTTTTAGCTATTTAATTCCCTTTAGGGCATGCATCTTTAAGTAAAAACACTATCAGAAATTTTTCACTTCCTGTAAAGATAAATTAAAAACCAAAAATCATTTTGTGCCTAAAATTTCACCAAAATGAAAAAAACCTCCAAAATCATAATTTAAGATAAATAATCTCTGATTCACACACCATAAAGAATATAAAGTTCATGAAAAGTATTTATTCATCTTTTTTTTTTTTAATATTTTATTTATTTATTTGACAGATAGAGATCACAAGTAGATGGAGAGGCAGGCAGAGAGAGAGAGGGAAGCAGGCTCCCCGCTGAGCAGAGAGCCCGATGCGGGACTCGATCCCAGGACCCTGAGATCATGACCTGAGCCGAAGGCAGCAGCCCAACCCACTGAGCCACCCAGGCGCCCCTCATGAAAAGTATTTAAAGAAAAAGTTCATCTTGTTCACACCAAGCTTAAAAATACACATTCTATTAGAATACTTTAAGATCATTCCTTTTGACTGAATCTACAGAGGCTACATAAATTTTTTCTTGTATCCTAAAACCCTATTTTAGGATAGTGAAAGAAGCTGTCAGGCCTCGTAATGATTTTAATACTAAGCCATTTGACTTTCACCCAAAAGATACATCAAGTATACTTTTAGTTTTAATTCCAATCTCCCCAAGCTTGTTATCTTAAGAACCTGAGTTTAAAATTTTAAATGTAATTCTGAATTCCTTTTCAAATATTTGGTATGAAATAAAATGAACTGATTCATACCTAACTTCAAGTTCCAAAACTGTGTTAATAAAGACTTTTGGGCACAAGCCCAGGCAACTCACAAGTAGAAAGACCTGTTTACCATCAAGTTGAGTGGCCAGAACACTCTTTTTAGTGCCACATTCAGAACCCTCCACCCCACGCTGAGGAGTCACTGCACCTCTACAAATGTCAAGGAACCATAGTTCTCTGTGAGGTGCTTTCAGTAATACCACTCATCTTGCTATATCTGATCTTTAGTAGTTAATTAAAAACAGGCCTCAATGAGGAACTTGACTGTCAGCAAGAAGAGGACTGAGCAGAACTGTGGAGGGAAAGGGAAGAAGAGTCACAAGGTGTGAAGTAACAGTTGTGACAAGGGGAGAGGGGTCCAGAATGGTTAGGCTGTATTACTACTGGAACTCTTCACTGGGCCTTTTTTCACTTATGTTTCATGACTTATATCCACCCGACCCTCACAGAAACAGACCCAGACACACACATGTGCAAAGAAAGTTACTATCGTTTGATTTCAGGAAGCCAGGACACTTTCTGCTAAAGTTTCTTACTGGTTAAATTAGGCAGTAAGCCCTGCTTTCCATCACATAAACCACCTTATATGCCAACACAAGTCCTTTCTGTTGGTGGTGCTGTCTGTCCACACCCTCACCAGGGACCTCACCAAGCAATCCCACAGAGTTCAGTTTAGTTCCACGAACCAAGGGGATCTGTGTTAGAAACTAGTTGCTTGGCAACAGCTGAAGTTACCCTGGACACACCTAAGTCGCAGAGACATTTTTATACCAGCCCCTCACTCTCCTCTTTTCAGCTGCCCCAGGAGAATGCACAAAGACATCTACTCATGCAAAGATGGGTGGTGTTCAGAGACGACAGGGAGTACCACTCACTGCCAGACTCGGCCTCAATGTTACTCTGACTCAACCACTTCAGTCAATCACTAGAGTAATCATTATGCTCTCAATACTGGTCACCCTCTTTTTCTTTCTCCCAGACACGAAGAGAATTCAGTGTTGCAAGAAGACCTGTACTGCAACTAAATACACAGTAGGGCAACCATGACAGGTGAAGTGGAGCAAACCCCGTGAGGCTCCTATAAGATGCACACAGGAGGCTAGGTAGGCCACTAGTGCTCTCTCCTCCTGGGAGAAAGAATTGGTCAAATACCCGACTTCCTCTGGGCGGTGAACAAAAGAAAGTAGTTGGCAATGTACTAATGAATGTGACTTAAACAAGAGTCTTCCCTGTAGGATGTCAATCTAGTTTTTCTGCAAAAACTGAAAAGATTTTTAAGAAGACCTTTTAAAAACAGTCTACCATGATCTGTACCTTGCCAAGTCTGTTCACAACTTAGTTTCCAGTTAGAAGAAAAGCTGAATTCATCACACAGGCATGGACACACTGTTCCCATTAGCAGTAGTATAACCCAGTTCTTGGTAGCATATTTGTGCTATTCCTGGAGGCAATGCCAAATACCCAAAACAAGCTAACAGTACCTGCCCTGTTACAGTTCACAAGGGTATGATTATTGCAATCTGAAAGATCTTTTTTCAACAAAAGCAAGTTCTCCTGAAAGAAAATGAACTACATAAATAGTTAAAGAAGTTTGGAATGATGTTCCATATGTACAGGAAACAGTCTAAGAACATAAACTTATTCACAAAACCCTTATTACTGCATGGTGTCTGTGTGCCAAGTTCAATGCCAGGCATTTTCACATATCGTCTCTTCATTTCACATTTCTAAAGATAATGATTAAAATCTGGATCACCCAAAAGCTCCTACCCATTAATGACACACCTAAACCACAGATTTTTTTTTCATCTAAAGAAGAACTGGCAAATCATATATGTTATCACATGGTCCACCAACAAACTCACCAATAGCCCCTCAGCCACCAAAATAAGCTCAACCCCTATTTCATAGGGCAAATAAAAACCATCATATATGGGAATGCCCTCAACTTCCTGCCACCAGATGTTCAGAACCTTCCTGTATCTCCATCTGTTTCTGACCCCTCCTTCCTTCTGGTTACAGGAGGTGGACCTGTAGACAAGCTCTCTGCCAGTGCCCATGTCAGCAATCTATGGCACCCATCATCCAGTCTCTCTGGCAGCTTCTCCTCTCTATTCCTTTCCATTGACATGGACATATTCAACCTCTGTCATCTAAAAACCAAGAAAGAAAACAACAGTCCATCCACTCGCTCATCCTTTCCTACACCCACATCCCTTTCGTCTCCCTCTTCTTAGAGGCAGGGCTTCCTGAAAAAGTTGCTGCACTCACCTCTGCTATTTCACCTCCCATTCTTCACTCACCCACTGTAATCTCTAAGGCTCAAGGAACTGCTTCTAACAAGGTCATCCACATCCTCTTAACTGAAATCCTATCAGTGACATCAATTCTTCTCTTGGGTGCTCAGCTGTAGTTGATGTAATTGACCATATGTTCTATCTTGATATGCTCTCTTCTCCTTGACTTCTGAAACACCACATTCTATTCCCCCCCTCCTTTCTGCCTGTTCCTTTTCAAACCCATTCTAGGTAGACCTCCTCTTCCAAGGCAATTTGCTCCAATCCCATGGCTTCATTTATTCACTGCTGTCTCTATGACACCAAGACATACCTACCTGCTAAGCCAGGAGACTCTTCACATCTGATCAATGACCACGGCCTGTGAGTCTCATGAAACTGTCCCTGCTTCCAGTCAGCATCCTGCTCACTTCTCATCTATGTTATTGCAGTGGTTGCCTCTATGATCTCCTCACCTCCCTTCAATCCACCTTCACCTTGTAGGTGGCAATCTTTTAGAAAAGAACATTTGAATTTCTCTCCTTATTACATCATTCACAAAATAAAGCACTGACATGGCATGGCAGAGATTATTAGCTCCCTACCCCACTGTCATTTTTCCCCTTCTACTTAAGAATCCTGGTTTTCAGCTGGGCACACCACCATCCTAAATAAAAGATTACATTTCCCAGCCTCCCTTGCAATTATTTGTGCCCCAGTTGGATGAAGTGTAAGTGAAACATTTCCAAGAAGTCTCTGAGAGTGCCGGGGCATGCCCTTCTTCCTCCTTCCTGCTGTTTAGAATGAAGACATGCTGACTAGAGTTCATTCAAGCAGCATCTGGGATCACAGGGAGATATGCTACAGACAGCAAGAGTGGCAAGACAGAGAAGCCCAGGTTCCTGATGACCACCATGCTGCCATACTAGCTCTGGATTGCCTCTCTCTAGATTTGTTATTCTGAGTTTCATTATTAGATGACTCTAATCCTGACTGGAAGACACGGTTTGCAAGGTGCTTGATGATTTGGCCCTTTGTGCCTTGCACTGTCTCCTCTCCTATTCTTCCTGACATGCTGTGCTCCAGAAACATGGAGCAGTGGGCTCTAACACTTGGTAACTGTTGCGTGTAGGCCCCTACATTTCTCCCCCTCATGCAGCTTCACTTAACCAATTCTCTTTCCTTTATCCCCTACATCTCAGTTCAGACCAGTGATTCTCAGGATTTATGAGCTATCAGGCAGGGACTCTCTTTCAGAAAAGTACAAATATCACACCCCCACCCCAGAAAACACAAAACTTGTTGCATATAATTTACCTCACTCTTACTCTTGTGGACTTTCATTCACTGAATACAAGAATAATCTTTATAGAAGATGCTGTATTTCCCAATAAAAGTTAATATGCAAATAAAGCAAAAAATAAACTTTTAACTCTCTCCACTGAATTTCAAGAAGAGATGGTGGGGTTTGGCTTGAGTAAGAAGCTGATGCTATGATACAGTCTGAGAAAGTTACATGCATCCATCTTTAACTGCCATTATATTTTATTTTTTATTTTTTATTTTTACTTTTATTTTTTATGATCACAAGTACTGAAGACCTCAACTCTCTCCTAGGCAAGTTCTCACAGCTTGCTCTGTAAGCTGAATGGAAACCCCTGACTTTTCCAAGACTCTGAGAACTCAGTGGCTCATAATATTTCCTTTGTCTTCAAGAGTCAGTAAGGTCATCTTTGGTGAAACCTGCATCACTCCTGCAGGATCACACCATCTTCAGTGTAAAGCTCAGAGATGCAGAAGAGGAGTCTAAGTGGTATGTGGCACTCACCCTCCTCTGCAGCAGCAAGACTAGAAGTGCTGGTTGGCATCACAGTTATCACCTGTACACAGAGGACCAAGACATTTCTCTTCCAACACAAGTTTTACCTTGTTTCTTGGAAACGTTATCATTTTAGAAACATTTTCAGAAGGGATTCACAGTAATCCTTCTCTTAGGGCACCAGCAGGCACATAATGGATGAAAACCAGTAGTTGGCTGCCCTGAGAAGTATCTGAAATTGCAAAGACATGATGTAGCTGCTGTTTCTTCCATGACCTGATTCAAATCATTGTAATAAACTACAGTAATTGCAGCATGAATGGTACCATGTGACAAAGACTGCTGCAGAACTGAATGGGGCCGAGCATACAGGCTCTAATTCCAGGCCACCTGGGTCTGAATCTTAAACTCCACTGTTTTTATGGCAAGTAATTTAGCTGCTCTAAGCCTTTTTCATCTACTTAACTGATTTGTTATGAGGATAAATGAGCTAATGCATGTAAAATGCCAAGCAAAGTGTATGGCCCACAGTAAGAGCACACATGTTGACTGGCATTATCACTGCATCATTGATTCAGATAGTCTCTACTCCCACCCCAAGTTTTAACATTTCTGAGTCAAGGATGCAGTGTATATTCAGTGGGATCTTACAATCAATTGGTTGCACTATTTTTCTTTCTTAGTGGTACACAAAAGGTGCGACTTGCACCCAATGGCACAAATTTGATAAAATATGGTATTGAATTACTCTTTCTGCTTCAAATCACAAACCAGCTTAATGATCTCCCAGCTATGGGTCTCATCCGAAGTGTCTCTCTAGTCATGTGCAATTTAAGAATAGTTTAAGACAGGGTCAAAAACTATAGCCTTTGGGGACAGTCAGGTCTGCCACCTATTCTCATAAATTATTACTGGAACACAGCTGCTCTCTTTGGTTTATAAATCTATGGCTGCTTTCATGCTACTGTGACTAAGCTGAGTAATCATGACAGAGAATGCAGAGCCAACAAAGTCTAAGATATTTCCTATCTGGCCCTTTACAGAAAGGGCCTGCCAAACCCTGGTTTCAGACAGTGTTCTGAGGTAAGAAAAATACAAGTTTTAATAATATTTCTGCTTTTTAAAACTTTGCTTCTCCTAAAATGGCTCTATATTGCCTGACAACTCAGGATGGCCAGACAGGTAGAATCTCCTTTAGGCTATGCTGGCTCTGTACTTCTGCCAACAAGAACACTACCACATAACAATCCCCCAGGTCTGTGTATCTCCAATTTGTCCAGCAAAGCAAAACAGGATACATTACTGGTAGCAGAACTCCGGCAATTTCCAAAACCAAAGAAAGAAAATCCAAGATTAAAAAAGTCTTTTACCACTTATATGAAGTAGTTAGAGTAGTTAATTTATAGAGACAGAAAACAAAATGGTGGTTGCCATGAGCTGGGGGAATGAGAGAATGGGTGTTACTGTTTAATGGGTATAGAATTTCAGTTTTCCAAGATGAAAAAGTTGTGGAGATTGGTCGCACAATCATGTGAATATACTTAACATTAATGAAGCATACACTTAGAAGTTGTCAAAATAAAAATAAGATTTAAAAAATGATCAAGGTAAACAGTACATTTTATGTGTATTTTATAACTAAAGCATTGGAAATTTTTTTAAGTGTTTTATGTGGATGTCTATGTGCAGGCATCATAGACACATCAAGGTGTCTAAGGGCCAAAGAGCAAAAATATCACTTCCTTTATGACCCTCATACCCCCAGGAGGGGAACTAGCACAACCCCTATTTCTAGATTCAAGTACTACCAGCTTCTATTATAGCAATTAGTATACTGTCTCCAAACTGTCCATTTAGTCTTCCATATGTATCCATGACTGTAAACTCCACAAGGACAGGAACTGCATGTGGTGCTCCCCCTGCCATATCCGTCATCTTTAACTGTCAAGCTTATTGGTGGCACTCACATATTTGAGTATATAAGTGAGTAAATGAATGGAGGAAATAAGAAACTAATATTAATAAATTAAATGAAATCTGTTTTCTGAAATTTTTTTCTACTCAAATGCTAAGTTTAAAATGAAAGTGGTTTCACCACTAATTCGAAACCAGATTACAAACACCTATTATTTTAATTCAAGAAAAAAAGTATTGGATCAGCATACATTATATGTAAGTTTGGTAAAGAAAACCTAAATCTAAGACTTTGCATAAAAAATGTTTGTAGGCCATCTTAGTGTAGTAATTATAAAGCAATCCCTCTATGATAAGTAAGCAAACAGAATGAACAATCACATAATACACATTATAAACTAAGCCTGGAAAAGTACATTTCCTAAGAAAGTTCTTTTGTCTTCTTCTGCTTATAAATTATAAAAACACAAGGAAAACTATCAAATCAAGGACATATTTTAATTCTGCAAACTATTAATAATATTAGCTCCTACATCTTTTGAGGTTTTTAAAAATTATTTTGAATTATTCTAAAGTAAATATTACCTAAAACTGTGGACAGGAAAACATGAGGACAAATATCCAGTGGTAGAGGGAATCAGTTGTCCTATTCATACACTGAATCCTCATGTCCAAAGGCAAAAAATTTTAACAGTGGGTAAGCAAACAGGTCCTTTCAAAGAATAAGTCAGAAATCTTGGCACCAGCACTGTTCTCTAAACAATTACTCTCATCAGCACCAACCCAATAACTTATGCTCAGTATCCTTCAATAATACAAATAGCCAATGGAAAAATTCAACCTAATACTCAAATAAATAAAAATTTAAAGATATTTTTCATCTCCACCAGTAAATATTTTTATAGCAATAATATTCAATGTTTCAATATCTGTAGTGAAACTGACAATAAAATGGAAGCAGAATTTTACTCAGTATTTATTCAGAGGCCCCTCCCACTTCTGCCTGTCACATCTAAAATAGTACCTCTACTGCTTATTCTCTGTACCCTTTCCCATCTTTATTTTTCTTCATGTCACTTATCACTATTGCAAATTACCTTACATGTCATTTATGGTCCACTCCTCCACTAGCTTGTAAACTAGAAACTAGATGAGGTTGGGCTTTGTCAGTATGGTCTTCTAATAGACAGCTGACACTCAAAAAATTTCTGTGGAACCAGTAAATTAATAAGAATGGGACCAAACTGGTATACTCTTTCTGGAAAGCAATTTGAAGTATGTAACAAGAAACTTTTAAAAATTCATATCCTCTGAAAAACTCACTGTTTCTTCTTATTCTTCCAAAAAATTCAGAGATGCAAAGATGTACATATAGATATATTCATCACAGGAATTTTAAATTTAAATTCAATTAATTAACACATAGTATATTATTAGTTTCAGAATCAGAGTTCAGTGATTCATCAGTTGCATATAATACCCAGGGCTCAATATATCACATACCCTCCTTAATGCCCACCACCCAGTTATCCCTTCCACCCAGTTGCTCCTCTCCAGTGATCCCATTTGTCTCCTAGAGTTAAGAAAATCTCTTATAGTTTGTCTCCCTCTCTGATTTCTTATTTTACTTTTTCCCTCCCTTCCCCTATGCTCCTCTGTTTTGTTTCTCAAACTCAATGTATGAGTGAAATCATAGGATAATTGTCTTTCTCTGACTGACTTATTTCGCTTAGCACAATACCCTCTAGTTTCATCCACATCACTGCAAATGTAAGATTTCATTTTTTGATGGTTGAGTAATATTCCATTGTGTGTGTGTGTGTGTGTGTGTAGTGCATATGCGTGCATGTGCACACACACGCGCGCACACACACACACACACACACACACTTCTTTACCCCTTCATCTGTATATGAACATCTGGGCTCTTTCCATCATTTAGCTATAGTGGACATTGCTGCTATAAACATTGGGATGCATGTGCCCCTTTGGATTATTCTGTTTGTATTCTTTGGGTCGATACCTAATAGCCCCAATTCCTGAATCTTAGGGTAACTCTATTTTTAACTTTTTGAGGAACCTTCACACTGTTTTCCAGAGTGGCTATACCAGCTTGTACTTCCACCAGCAGTTTAAAAGGGCTCCCCTTTCTCAGAATCCTCACTAACATCTGTCATTTCCTGACTTACTAATTTTGGCCATTGTGACCAGTCTGAGGTGGTATCCCATTGTGATCTTGATTTTTGTTTCTCTGATGTCAAGTGATGTTAAGCATTTTTGCATGGGTCTGTTGGTCATTTGTATGTCTTCTTTGAAGAAATGCCTGTTCATGTCTTCTCTCCATCTCTTGACTGGATTATTTGTTTTTTCAGAGTTGAGTTTGGTAAATTCTTTATAGATCTCGGATACCAGCCCTTTATCTGATAAGACAGTTGCAAATACCTTCTCCCATTCTGAAGGTTGCTTTCTGGTTTTGTCAGCTGTTTCCTTTGCTGTGAAAAAGCTTTTTATCTTGATAAAGTCCCAATAGTTCATTTTTGAACTTGCAGTTAGAGAAGTGTCTAGCAAGATGTTGCTGTGGCGGAGGTCAAAGACATTACCACTTATGTTCTCCTCTAGGATTTTAATGGATTCCAATCTCACATTTAGGTATTTTTAATTTATTTTTGTGTACGGTGTTAAGAGAATGGTCCAGTTTCATTCTTTCACATGTGACTGTCCAATTTTCCCAACATCATTTGTTGAAGAGACTGTCTTTTTTCCATTGGATATTCTTTCCTGATTTGTCGATGATTAGCTGACCATAGAGTTGAGGGTCTATTTCTGGGTTCTCTATTCTGTTCCTTTGATCTACGTGTCTGTTTTTGTGCCAGTACCCTACCGTCTTGGTGATTACAGCTTTGTAATATAGCTTGAAGTCCAGAACTGTGATGCCATCAGCTTTGGTTTTCTTTTTCAACCTTCCTTTGCTATTCAGTCTTTTCTGGTTCCATACACATTTTAGGATTATTTGTTCTAGCTCTGTGAAAAAAGTTGATGGTATTTTGAAAGGGATTACGCTGAATGTGTAGATTCCTCTGGGTAGCACAGACATTTGAACAATATTTGTTCTTCCAATCCAGGGCATGGAATGTTTTTCCATTTGTGTCTACAATTTCTTTCCTAAGTGTTCTATAGTTTTCAGAGTACAGATCCTTTACCTCTTTGGTTAGGTTTATTCCAAGATATCTTATGGTTTTTGGTATAATCGTAAATGGAATCAACTCCTTGATTTCTCTTTCTTCTGTCTTGTTAGTGTATAGAAATGCAACTGATTTCTGTGCATTGGTTTTTATATCCTGCCACTTTGCTGAATTCCTATATGTGTTCTAGCAATTTGGGGGGTAGATCTTTTGGGTTTTCCATATAGAGTGGGATGTCATCTATAAAAAGTGAGAGTTTGACTTCTTTGCTGATTTGGAAGCCTTTTATTTCTTTCCATTGTCTGACTGCTGAGGCTAGGACTTCTAGGACTATGTTGAACAACAGTGGTGAGAGTAGACATTCTGGTCGAGTTCCTGAACATAAGAGGAAAAGCTGTGCTTTTCCATGTTGAGACTGATATTCGCTATGGGTTTTTCATATTTGGCTTTTATGATACTGAGGTATGTTCCCTCTATCCCTACACAGTGGAGAGTTTTAATTAAGAAAGGATGATGTATTTTGTCAAATGCTTTTTCTCCATTTATTGAGAGGATCATATGATTCCTGTGCTTTCTTTCATCAATGCAGTGTAGCACACTGATTGATTTACAGATGTTGATCCACCCTTGAATCCCAGGAATAAATTCCACTCGGTTATGGTGAATAATCCTTTTAATGTACCGTTGGATCCCACTGGCTAGTATCTTGGTGGGAATTTGTGCATCCATGTTCATCAACGATATTGGACAATAACTCTCCTTTTTAGTAGGGTGTTTGCCTGGTTTGGTGATCAAAATAATGCTGGCCTCATAGAAAGAGTTTGGAAGTTTTCCTTCTATTTCTTTTTTTTCTTTTCTTTTTTTTTTTTTTTTAATAGCTTCAGAAGAATAAGTATTAATTCTTCTTTAACTGTTTGACAGAATTCTGCTGGGAGGCCATCTGGTCCTGAACTCTTGTTTCTTGGGAGATTTTTGATTACTAATTCAATTTCTTTGCTGGTTTGGGGCCTGTTCAGGTTTTCTATTTCTTCATGTTTCAGTTTTGGTAGCTCACCTGTTTCCAGGAATGCAACCACTACTTCCAGATTGCTTAATTTGCTGGCATAAAGTTGCTCATAATGTGTTCTTATAATTGTTTGTATTTTTTTGGTATTGGCTATGATCTCTCGTCTTTCATTCATGATTTTATTTATTTGCAATCTTTCTCTTTTCTTTTTCATAAGTCTGGTTAGGGGTTTATTGATCTTTTTAATTTTTTCAAAGAACCAGCTCCTAGTTTTGTTGATCTGTTCTACTGTTCTTTTGGTTTCTATTTCACTGATTTCTGCTCTAATCTTTATTATTTTTCCTCTCCTGTTGGACTTAGGCTTCATTTGATGTTCCTTCTCTAGCTCCATTAGGTATAAGATTAGATTGTATGTTTGAGGCTTGTTTCTTGAGAAAGGTTTGTATTGCTAGGTACTTCCCTCTTAGGACCATCTTTGCTGCATCCCAAGGCTCTGAACAGTTGTGTTTTCATTTTCATTTGTTTCCATGAATTTTTTTATTCTTTAATTTCCTGGTTGAGCCATTCATTCTCTAGTAGGATGCTCTTTAAACTCCATGTAGTTCTTTCCAAATCTCCTCTTAGGATGGGAGTTCAAGTTTCAAAGCACTGTGGTCTGAAAATATGCAGGGAAAGATCCCAGTCTTTTGGTACCAGTTGAGACCTAATTTGTGATCCAGTATGTGATCCATTCTGGAGAATATTCCATGTGCACTAGAGAAGAATGTGTATTCTGTTGCTTTAGGATGGTAGGCTCTGAATTTATCTTTGAAGTCCATCTGGTCCAATATCTCATTCAAAGCCCTTGTTTCTTTGCTGATCTTCTTGGATGATCTGTCCATTGCAATGAGTGGGGTGTTAAAGTCTCCTAATATTATTGTATTTCTATCAATGTGTTTTTTTAAATTTTATTAATTGCTTTATATAATTGCTGTTACCAAGTTAGGAGTATAAATAGTTATAATTATTGTATCTTCTTGTTGGATAGACCCTTTAATTATGATATCATGTCCCTCTTCATCACTTAATATAGTCTTTGATTTAAAATCTAATATGTCTAAGGATTGCTATCCCAGCTTTCTTTTGATGCCCATAATCTGGAGGTGTCTTTGGGTCTAAAATGAGTCTCTTCTAGACAGCATATCAATGGGTCTTGTTTGTTTATCCAATCTGATCCTCTGTCTTTTGATTGAAGCATTTAGCCCATTTATATTCAGAGTAATTACAGATATATATTAATTTAATGCCATTTCATCACCTGTAAAGTCACTGTTTCTGTACAGTGTCTCTGTTCCTTTTTAGTCATTGTTACTTTTGGGCTCAATCTTCACTCAACGGATCCCCTTTAATATTTTCTGCAGGGCTGGTTTAGTGATCACAAATTATTTTAGTTTCTGTTTGTCCTGGAAACTCTTTATTTCTCCTTCTATTCTGAATGATAGCCTTGATGGATAAAGTATTCTTGGATGCATATTTCTCCTCATCTAGCACCTTGAATATATCGTGCCAGTCCTTTCTGGCCAGGTCTCTGTGGATCGGTCTCTTGCCAGACTTATGTTTCTACCCTTGTAGGTTAAGAACCTCTTATCCTGAGCTGCTTTCAGGATTTTCTCTTTATCTCTGAAATCTGAAGGCTTCACTATTATGTGTCAAGGTGTTGACCCATTTTTATTGATTTTGAGGGGGTTCACTGTGCCTCCTGGACTTGACTGCCTGTTTCATTCCCCAGATCAGGGAAGTTCTTAAACCTTCTACGCTTCTCTCTCTTTCCTCTTCCTCTGGGACCCCAATTTTTCTAATACTGTTTTGCTTTGATATTGTGTTACTGACCTCTCAAATTCTCCCTTCATGACCCAGTAGTGTTTATCTTTCTTTTTCTTACCTTCTTTATTCTCCATCATTTTGTTTTCTCTATCATTGACTCTCTCTTCTGCCTCATTAATCCTAGCAGTTAGAGCCTCCATTTTTTAATTGCACCTCAGTAATAACCTTTTTTAGTTCAGACTGATTAGATTTTAGTTCTTTTATTTCTCCACTAAGGGATTCTCTAGTGAGACGTCTCCAATGCTTTTTTTCAGGCCCAGTTAGTACTTTTAAAATTGTTTTGAATTCTAGTTCTGATATCTTACTTATAGCCATATTGATTAAATACCTGCCTCTTCTTTAGTGTGAGTTGTTCTTTCTTGTCATTATGTCCAGAAAAAAACAAATGAAAGAGAGAAAACACAAATATACCAACAATGACACTAAACAAATCAGAAGAAAATAGAAATCCCCTCTTTAAGAAAAGAGAGAGAATAAAATCAAAGAGAAGGTGAACAGAACAAAATAATAAACTAGATCCAGGGTGTGTTTTGGTTTGTTAAAAGAAAACTAGATTCCAAAATAGGAAAGCAAGAAAAACTTTAACTTTATAAAGAAAAATAAAGTTGAATAAAATGAAGCGAAAAATGAAAATATAAGGCGTAAATGTAAAAACAAAAATTAAAAAACTTATAGAATTGATAAAATAATAGCTGAAAAGGAAAAAAAAACTTTAAAAATGAAAGTTCAGAGAATGATAAGAAAAAAGCCATGATTGCTATATACTGTTTTTCCCAAGAGCTGGAGTTTTACAGTTCATTATGATGGGTAAACTTGGTATTAGCCAGATGTTCCTACTGGTCTTCTCGGGGAGGGGCCTGTTGTGCTGATTCTCAAGTGCCTTTGCTTGGGTGTAATTGCACTGCCCCTGCCAGGGGGCAGGGCTCAGTGTAAGCAGCTCTGGATTGCTCCATATGGCTTTAGTTCCCTGAAGGCTTTCAGTACCAGTCTGAGGCATAAAAATGGCAGCATCCTCATCTCTAGCCCCAGAACTGAAAGTCTGCATCCCCTACTATTCAGTGCACCCTCACAGAAAATCAGTCAATTGCTCTTGTCTCACTGATTTCCAGTTGAACTCTGTGTTCACCCAGCCTATGACTAAGCATTTTTTAAATCTCAGGCAGGGGACCCCATTTGGAATCTCCAAACTTTATACTGTGCTGCTCCTCCCAGAAAAGTTGGGGGTCTTGCTTGGCTCTGCTGCTTGCTGGGCCCCTGCTCAGAGAGCAGTTGGCTGACCATGCAGTGGTTTGAGGTTTATGGCAACATCGAGCAGAAAGCCAGTGCCTGGACTTGCTATTTTCAGCTGTCTTCCTTACTCCAATGCCTGGGAACTCTGCCACATTCAGGCACCCCCTTCCTTTTTGTGACCCAGGGGTTCCCGTGACCATGCTGTCCCACCTGCGATTCCACCCTGCTTCCTGAGCATCTTTCAGGCAGACTTCTAAAAGTTCTAATTTTTCAAGCTGCTGCTTTTAACACTTTCTGGCACCTGGCTCATGGAGGCTCCCTCCCCTGTGGTTTAGCTTCGAATATATCGCCTCAGATTCACTTCTCTGCACCTTCTAAATGGTCATTTAGGTCATTTTTCTATTTGTAGTGTTGCAGCAATTCTTTTCTCACATCTCCTGAACATCTTGCAGGTGTTCAGAATGATTTGATAACTATCTAGCTGAATTCCAGGAACCAGATGAAATTAGGGTTTCCCACTCCTCCACCATCTTAATTCCTCCAGGATTTTTATACTAGAGAAAATTAGCATCAATCTACACATCCAACTATAGATGAATCTCCAGAAATAACACAAACTGATACAACTGTACAAACTCCCAATCCTCAGACTCTTGTCAACGGTTCCTATTAATATATTTTCTTCAAGTGATGAATTTGGGTCATTATTGCCCACCATCAAAAAAACTAAGAAAAAACATCTGATTTCCAAAGTGGAAAAAGCCTTTCTCAATGACAGATGGTCAAAGAACAAATCCTCATGGTGATCAGTCATCCTTCCTACTATTTCAGTTAAGCTTTGACAATCCAGTGCCAGCAACATTCTGCAAAGCTTCCCCAGCTCACTTAACTTTACACATACACACCCCTTTAGGTACCTACAGTTCCACACAGTATGAAAATGGGCACCTGATTCCTTTAATAGCTATGACAGTCCTCTGCGATGAGGCCAACCCCTCACATAGATCTTGAGTTTAGCAGATAAAAAATCTATAAACATGGATGGAGTTGCTGGTTAAATAAAATTCCACATATACCCTAGGGCTTTCACTATGTGGATCTTCAATAAAACTCAAACAGAAGGGTACAGCTAATCATCTTCATTGTGGAGGATATTATGTTGTTTATTCTCACTGGTTTGACAGAGTACCTACCTCCTACAATCCTAAAGGTTACAGAAGAAAGTTATACACTTTTAAAAATAGATAATTCTATAATCTTAATATAATTCTGTTTTTACTGTACCCAGGAAAGCACCTGATATCTACAAAGTACTTAATAAATATCTGTTGAATGTACAATAACAAACATTTACTGAGTCTTTATCAGAGTGCCTGGCATATGATAAATATGCAAATAAATAGTAAAAAAAAAAATCACATGCATTTTCAATAACCCTCACTAAAATCCCACTTTTATTGTGTCTACTTTATATGAGTAAGGAAACTGAGGTTTAATACAGCTAAATAACCTGTCCAATGTTATGTGGCTACAAAGAAATGAAAGTGGGATTTAAAATCTGGCGTGTGTGTTCTTGACTTCACTGCCATTGCTGCTAAACTGGGAGAAAAAGTGTTAATACACTGAAAGAGAATAAATTCAGTATACAAATGTAGTTGGTTTTGTAATGGTGGAATATACTAGTGATTGACACTGAGCGTGAGATAACTGCTCAGATACCTGTTGTATAGCATATAATTGAGAATACTATAGCCCAAGATCATGAGATGAGATATTTGAAACCATCAAAGTTTGCTCAGTACACATCATCAACATATAGAAACTAAACAGCAAGAAGGTCAGTTAGCCCTAATAAAAGTGGCTAAAAACAAAACCAAAAAAATAGCAAAAATTAAAAGTACCAATTTCTGTAATGGTGACCAAGAACTTTAAGTATCTGAATTTCCTACGTAATTTCGAGTGTAACTTAACAGCCACCCCTTACCTGCCTCCTAAAAATAGATTCCAACTGCCTACCATCTCCTGTATTTTCTATCACCTTAGCTAAGCCAAACTGATCCCTCCTGACAGTGAAATGGAGACCTGCTCTGTATACAAGGTAGGTATACCTGGTCTATCTACAACTCTCACTCATTTCCATTCTTACTCTCTAGCAGTACTATAAAAACTGTAGTTCACAGAGCACTTTCCACTCTCCACATTGTTCTCTCTTTTTTTTTTTTTAAGATTTTATTTCTTTATTTGACAGACAGAGATCACAAGTAGGCAGAGAGGCAGGCAGAGAGAGAGAGGGGGAAGCAGGCTTGCCATGGAGCAGAGAGCCCGATGTGGGGGTTGATCCCATGACCGTGGGATCATGACCTGAGCCGAAGGTAGATGCTTTAACCCACTGAGCCACCCAGGCACCCCCACCTTATTCTCTTAAACCTGAAATGTCCACCTGATTTTTGGGCAAACACTAACTTAAACTTCAAGCCTTGATTCTAACATCACCTCTTCATCCCTAACTTCCCAACTCTCTAGCTGCTCCTTTTCCTTTTATACTTGGTACAAATAACAGAAATCCATTTATTCAAAACATTCTGGAGAGGTTTAAAAATTTTTTTTAATTTAAAAAATAGTCTAAACATAGAATCATGAAAATGTTTTAAATATATCAACTTTTTGTTTATTCATTCACAAAGATTTTTTCCTTAGATATGGTATGGATTTGCTGACCAGAGGTATATCATCTTATGCATAAACCACACCAAAAATATACCATCTGTGATTTCCAGTTTCAGTTCAAAGTGGACCAAAAACATAGTTCTCTGTAAAACAGTCTGCATGCAAAGATCATTCTAGATTTATGCAATTTTCTTAATCTTTCATCTCAGTCTCACCACACCTAATTTAACAACTGCTTTCCCCCAAAGCATTCAACTCAATTTTCATAAATAATTATTTTAAGCCCAATTCATTAGTTTACCAAAAAAAATTAATTACATTATGCCATTAGAACAAATACAACCAGTATGAACAAGTATGGGAATAAACAAACTATCTTTTAGTGAACAAGCTATTCCACTAATGAGAGAAGAACTTACAATAGAGTAGAACCAAGTAGTCAAAGAAAACAGAGAATATCAGTTAATTTTTCTAGTTGGTTAGGTGGAAGCCAGTCACTTAAGTGTCTTCAGAACTACCCTCATGGCCATTATACCACTGTACTATAAACATACCTTTGTGCCAACACCTCCCCACTAAACCAAAAATTCCAAACCAATTTTCTACTACATGCCTATGCTGTTGATTCCCTTAGCCCTCAAGGCAGCTAGGAAGAATCTGAGGTAGCTAAAGTGTCCCCCTCCCAGCTAAACAACCTCTTGTATTTATCCCATTGTTTTCTATATATGTCACTATACAGGAGAGGTTGGGAAGCACTGTACAAACTTGGAAGCTCTTTAAAAGAAGTAACTGTCTTTATTTATTTATTTATTTATTTATTTTACTTCTAATAATTAAAATAGCACATGTTTGAGAAATTTGTATAATAAAAATATAATAAAAGTAATGAATTAATAGCATCATATAGTACTATAGGTAAACAAAAAAAAAGACTTCAGCCAGGGAGATGTGACTGCTAAAAGTAAGCCTGCCAGGAGAACAGCAATAAGAAGTTAATCTTTAAATTATCTCACTTAGGTATGCATTTATACTTTCTCTCTCCCACTAGAATGAATTCAATGAGTGTTGGGCCCTTTTCTATCTTGTTCACTTGTATCCCAGTGCCTAGATCAATGCCCATCACACAGTAGCTCTTTAGGATTTGTTAAATGTTTGCTGGGAGAACCTCAAAGAGAAGTGAAGGTACTTTAAGCTCGAAGGAAAGGAGTGAAACCTACCCAACAGTTCTTTTACTCATAGAATGGAAATATGATGGGAGAGTTATGCTTTAAAGACTTTCAAGTCTTTGATTGATGACAACCGGTGATTGTTCTATAATACACCATGGTGGTTAAGAGTCTGAGCTTGGACAGATCTGGACCTAAACTCTGGGTTGAGCCTCTCATTCATTAGCTAAGTTATGTGGACAACTTAATCCCTCTGATTCTCAAGGAGTTTTCCACTGTGAAACAAAGATAATAGTGAGCTCCCTGAGTTATGTGAAGATCATATAAAGAGCTGAGAACAATGGTTGGCATGTTATTGCTGCATAAATGCTTGCCATTATTATTTCTATGGCTATTATTTTAATATCACTATTATATTTTCAATAAGCACATAAAGAACACCAAATTCTGTGCTCTAGAGATTCTATACTTTCTGAAGAGCTCCATTACTGTAACTAAAGGATATCAAAGAACCAGGCTGTTGGACTACCTGGTTCACATCAGGGTTCTTCTTCTTGGGCAAGTTACCAACTCTGAACTTCTGTTTCCTCTTCTGTAAAATGAGCATAATAGTGGCCTGTCTTCCAGGTCTATTGTGAATATTAAATGAGATCACAAACATAAAGGATTCAGTACAATATGTGACATATAAGCACCCAACACTGATGATAAATATTAGCCATAAAGAGCTGTATGTATATAGGTTTTTATGAAATTTTTTTAAAAATGAAAAATGCCTAAAGCTTCAATTCATTAAAAAACAAAAACTTGTGTGCCTAGGTGGCTCAGTCAGTTAAGTGTCTGCCTTTGGCTCAGGTCATGATCCCAGGGTCCTAGGGTAGAGTCCCACATTGGGCTCCCTGCTCAACAGGAGCCTGCTTCTCCCTCTCCCTCTGCTGCTCTCTCTTTCTCTGTTAAACAAATAAATAAAATCTTTAAAAAAAAATGATTTTGGGTTGGCATTTCTTTATGTTCTTTTGAAAGAACAGAAAACTTTCCAATCTCCTGAAGGCTTTAGGACTATGTACACTGAAAACATTGATCTTAAACATACCCATCTATAAATAGAAATCTTTGTCTAATGGTTTACTTCTACCATTTTCATATTTAGTCTAGTCATAGGTACCCCTCTGCCATTTTCATGTTTCTTCTCAGCTATCTTTTTATATATTTTCTGTTATAAGCTTGGGATAAAAATTCCATCAGCACTTTCAGAAATTATTTTGTGCTTCTTTTGACTCAGCAGGAAGTTTAAAAATAGCATATAGATAACAAAACCCAGCTTGGATAGCTATATAATGTTTTTAGTTAAAAACACAGTGTTTCTTTGTAACTTTTCTATAAATTAAACTAATCTAAAATTAAAAAGTTATTTAAAACATATATTATAAATCATTTTTCACTTACTATAATTCTTATGTATTTACTTATAACACTATTTTTTAGTTTTGCTATCTTTGCCTCTTAAAGTCCCATACCTACTGACCTCCCATTAAAAACTGTAGCAACTTTCAAAATGCTGAAGAGATGTGAAGTGGTAATACTTTTATTACAGCTGTGTACTTTAAGCCCAATAAACTAAAGAGATGACAATATAAGAATTAGCAGAAGGGCACACGGGTGGCTCAGTCGTTAAGTGTCTGCCTTTGGCTCAGGTCATGATCTCAGTTTCTTAGGATTGAGTCCCACATTGGGCTCTCTGCTCAGCAGAAAGCCTGCTTCTCCCTCTCCCACTCTCTGTCAAATAAATAAATAAAATCTTTAAAAGAAAAAAAAAAAAAGAATTAGCAGAAAACTCAAATGACAATAACAGAAAACAGGGCAGTTACAGATAGCAAGTGATCCCATGAAGTATGAGGTAATTATGAAGAGAAGGTGCCAACTAAAACTTAATGTAATCCACAATTTTTTATAGAAATTCTAGGAGGCCAATACCTTATCCTTTAGGCTACTGGGGCTTCTACAATTTTTTATAGAAATTCTAGAAAGTTCCATGACTTTGGGGTATTTTTTTTTACGGCAAAGGGCAAAAGTAATATATACAGGCAGGGGGAACTAAGAGGGTGGTGTAGTAGGAGGACGCTAGGCTTCTCTTGTCACTCATACACAGCTAGATAACTATCAATTCATTCTGAGTACCCAAGAAATTGACCTGAGGACTGTAGAACAAACTGCACAACTAGCAGGAGGGAAAAGACCACATCAAGGAAGGTAGAAAGTATGGAGACATTGTTTGGGGAAGAAACAGACCTCAGGTGCTGCAGATGGGAAAGAGCCCTGGTTACAGGGGAAGGCAAGAGAGTGGAATGCACAGGGGAATGCACAAGGAGAACACTTCCCTAAAGCCACTGCCTGGGAAAACGAAAGGGGCAGAGTTTCTAGTTTTTGTGTTTTGCAACCAGTGGGGCTCAAAGAGTGTAGTTTTGGAGATTCGTGGCCTTGACTGGGATAGCAACTTAAGGGCTCTGCCCTACTTCTGGAGAGAAGGCAGGCAAGCAACCCTGGGGCAAACTGTGTAATCTGAGGATCACATAGGATACATGATGGGAAGACTGTCCCCTCTTCTTGAAGTGCATCTGTGAGAGGTGGCACTGACTCCCTGGGGACAAAGCAGCCTGCAGATACCATTTCACTACCCTCCAACCAGCGCAGGCACAGAGACAAGTGCTGAGGGTGGCTAAGACAGACACTGACTGTTTAGCCTGCTTTGCCACAAATCCCACATTTCTGCACTCTAGCACAATTACCCTTCTGGGTCAAACGTGCTTTGGTCCTAGCATGGCAAGACCTTCACCTAGAAGACCAACGCAGGTCCCCACCAACCAGGTGTAGAGTTCTAAAAGTTGGCAGGGTTGGCTGCGATAGAGCCCAAGGTGTACTGCAGCAAGCAACTCCGAGAGAGACACTGTGAAAACAGCAATCTGAAAAATACCTGTGATGTACGAGGGGAGTTTATTCAATTATTTGCTCTTCCAGGAGTGTTTCCCTGAGAGCAACAAGCACAGACATCCTTCTCCACGGACAAAGGAGCTGAGTAGCACCATCTTCCTCCCCTGCCACTCAGCATAAACCAACTTCAGTAAACAGCACAGCACCAACACTGGCTGCCTAACCTGCTTACACTAGGTTCCATCCCCCGACGCTCTGCTGGTACTGCTTTTTTCAGGCAGGTGTGCCTAAGTACCAGTGCAGCTGGCCCTTTCCCCAGAAGACCAGCACAAACCCCTGCACACACCACAACTACCAACTACAGAGCTCTGCAAAGTTTCAATTCTAGTGGGAGTAGCATCAAGTCTCATTTAAGAATCAGACTAGAGCACACCTAGTTAAAACTTGACACACTCTGGCCAAGGTCCAAACACTGTTCACTATAGGCAAGAAGAGCCTCTGGAGATGATGGCCCTGAGGGATAGAGCAGCCAAAACACAGCAGCAGAGAGAGCATGCAGCACACACCAGAGACATTTCCTGAAGCACTAGGCCCGGCATGCTATACGACCTCTTCTTCATAAAGCCATTACTCACAGAAGCAGGAAACATAACAGGATTTCTAACACAGAGAAAAAGATACAGGCCTAGACAAAATACCAAGATGGAGGAATTCATCCCAAAAGAAAGAATTAGAAAAGATCACAGCCAGAGATCTCATTGAAACAGATATGTGCAATATGCCTGATGCAGATTTTAAAGCAACAATCATAAAGATACTCCTTGGGCTTGAGAAAAGCATGGAAGTTATCAGGGAAACCCTTACCACAGTGATTAAAGAGCTAAAACACCAAACAGGCAGAAATGAAAAATTCAGTATCTGAGATTTAAAACTAACTGGATATAATGACTACAAGAATGGAAAAAGCAGAGGAATGAATAAGTGATACAGAAGACAGAATTATGGAAAAATATAGCTGAACAAAGGAGTTAAAGAAGATCGATAAATCACGAGAGTAGACTTAGGGAACTCAGCGATTTCATCAAATGTAATTATGTTTGTAATAGAGTCCCAGAAGAAGAGAGAGAAAAGGAAGCAGAAGGTTTATTTGAGGAAATGATAGCTGAAAACTTCCCTAGCTTAGGGAAGCAAACAAATATCCAAATCCAGGAGGCATAGAGAACTCCCATCAAAATTAACAAAAGCAGGCCAATACCAAGACATATTGTAGTTAAATTTGCAAAATATAGTGATAAAGAAAAAAATTTCTAAAAGCAGCAAGACAAAGGGAGTTCCTAACTCTCAAAAGACGACCCATGAGTTTAGTAGCAGAATTCTCCACAGAAACTTGGCAAGCCAGAAGTATTCAAAATGCTGAATGGGAAAAATCTGCAGCCAAGAATACTCTATCCAGCAAGGGTATCATTCAGAATGGAAGGAAAGATAAAGAATGACCTAGACAAACAAAAACAAAAAGAGTTCATGATGACTAAAGCAGCCCTGCAAAAAATATTAAAGGGGACTCTTTGAGTGGGAAGGAAAGACCAAAAGTGACTAAGACTAGAAAGGAACAGAAAAATAATCTCCAGAAATGACAAAACAAGTAGTAAAATGGCAACAAATAGATATCAATAATTACTCTGAATATAAATGGAGTAAAGGCTCCAAAAGACACAAGGTGTCAGAATGGATAAAAAAAAAGACCCATCTACATGCTGCCTATTTTAGAGACTTATTTTAGACCTAAAGATACCTGCAGATTGAAAGTGAAGAGATAAAGAAACACTTATGCAAATGGACATCTAAAGAAAGCTAGAGTAGCAATACTTCGTCCAGACAGACCAGATTTTAAACCAAAGGCTGTAACAAGAGACAATAAAGGATAATAAAGGAGACTATCTGGCAAGAAGATCCAACAATTATAAATATTTATTCCCCCAACTTGGGAGCACCCAAATATATAAGACAATAATATAAAGAAGCTCACTGGTAACAATACAATAGTAGAGTAGTAGGGAACTTTAAAACCTGACTTACATCAATGGACAGATCATCTAAGCAGACAGTCAACAAGAAAACAATGACTTTAAATGACACACTGGACCAGATAAACTTAATAGATATATTCAGAACATCTCACCGTAAAGCAGCAGAATACACATTCTTTTCAAGTGCACATGGGAAACTGTCCTGAACCGATCACATACTAGGTCAAAATTCAGGCCTCAACCAGTACAAAAAGATTAGGATCATACCATATATCTTTTCTCACCACCATGCTGTGAACTTAGAAGTCAACCAGAAGAAAAAATTTGGAAAGACGACAAATATATGGAAGTTAAACAACATGCTACTAAAGAATGAATGGGTCAACGAGGAAATTAGAGAAAAAATTTTTTAAAAATACATGGAAAAAAAAAAATACATGGAAACAAATGAAAGTGAAAACACAGTGGTCCAAAATCTCTGGGTTAAAACAAAATAGTCCTCAGAAGCAAGTATATAGTAATACAGGCCTCCTCAAGAAGAAATATCTCACATAAACAAACTAACGCTTACACCAAAAGGAGCTAGGAAAAGACAACAAATGAAGCCTCCAGCCAGCAGAAAGAAGGAAATAAGAAAGATTAGAGCAGATATAAATAGTACAGAAACTTAAACATACACACACACACACACACACACACACACACACACACAAAAGAACAGATCAATGAAACCAGGAGCTGGTTCTTTGAAAAAATGAATAAAATTGAGAATCCCTAGCCAGACTTCTCAGAAAAAAAAGAGAAAGGAACCAAATAAAGAAAATTACAAATGAGAGAGAAGAAGTAACAACCAAAAATGAATACAATTTTAAGAGAATACTATGAAAAATTATATACCAACAAATCGTACAATCTAAAAAATAAATACATTCCTAGAAACATATAAACTACCAAAACTAAAACAGGAAAAAACAGAAAACTTGAACAGACCGATAATCAGGAAAGAAATTCAATCTAATCAAAAATCTTCTAACCAACAAAAGTCCAGGGCCAGAGGGCTTCACAGGGGAATTCTGCCCAAAATTTAAAGAGTTAATACCTATTCTTCTCAAGCTATTCCAAAAAAAGAAATGGAAGGAAAACTTCCAAACTCATTCTATGAAGCCAGCATCACCCTAATTCCAAAACCAGAGAAAGACTCCACTAAAAACAGAGAACTACAGACCAATATCCCTGATGAACATGAATACAAAAATTCTCAACAAGATACCAGCAAATTGAATCCAACAGTACATTAAAAGAAACATTCACCACGATCAAGCGGGATTTATTCCCAGGATGCAAGGGCAGTTCAATATTTGCAAATCAATCAACATAATACACATAAATAAAAGAAATGATAAGAACCATATGATCCTCTCAATAGATGTAGAAAAAGCATTTGACAAAGTACAACACCCATTCATGATAAAATCCCTCAAGAAAGTAAGGAGAGAGATCACATCTCAAAATCATAAAGGCCATATATGAAAAACCCACAGCTAATATCATCTTCAATGAGGAAATTGAGAGCTTTTCTCTAAGTCTGGAATAAGATAGGGATGTCCACTCTCACCACTGTTGTTCAACATAGTACTGGAAGTTCTAGCTGCAGCAATGAGATAACAAAAGAAAGAAAAGGCATCCAAATCAGCAAGGAAGTCAAACTTTCAGTATCTGCAGATGACATGATGCTCTATATAGAAAACCCAAAAAACTCCACCAAAAAATTGCTAGAACTGATATACAAATTCAGTGAAGTCTCAAGATACAAAATTGATATACAGAAATCTGCTGCATTTCTACAAACCAGTAATGAAGCAGCAGAAAGAGAAACCAAGGAATCAATCCCATTTACAGTTGCACCAAAAATCTTAAGATACCTTGGAATAATTTTAACCAAAGAAATGAAAGTCCTGTACTCTGAAAATCATAAAATACTGATGAAAGAAAATGAAGATGACACAACGAAATGGAAAGACATTCCATGCTCATGAATTGAAGAACAAATATTGTTAAAACGTCCATACTACCTAAAGCAATCTACACATTTAATTCAATCCCTATCAAAATATCAATAGTATTTTTCACAGAGTTAGAACAAATAATCCTGAAGTTTGTATGGAACCACTAAAGACCTGAAATAGTCAAAGCAATCTTGAAAAACAAAGGCAAAGCTGGAGGCATCACAATTCCAGACTTCAAGTTATATTACAAAGTTGTAGTCATCAAGACAGTATGGTACTGGCATAAAAGACTCATGCATCAATGGAATAGAATAGATAACCCAGAAATGGACCCCCAACTCCATGGTCAACTCATCTTCGACAAAGCAGGAGAGAATATCCAATGGAAAAAAGATGGTTTCTTCAACAAATGGTGCTGGGAAAATTGGACAACAACATGCAAAAGAATGAAACTGGACTACTTTTTTACACCATACATAAAAATAAATTCAAAATGGATGAAAGACCTAAATGTAAGACAGGAATCCATCAAAATCCTAGAGGCAGTAACCTTTTTGACATCGGCTATATCAACTTCTTGCTAGATATGTCTCCAACGGGAAGGGAAATAAAACCAAAAATGAACTTTAGGACTTCCTCAAGATAAAAAGCTTCTGCACAGTGAAAGGCAACCTTCAGAATGGGAGAAGATATTTGCAAATGATATATCTGATAAAGGGTTAGTACCCTAAATATATAAAAAACTTATAAAACTCAAAACCCTCGAAAAATAACCCAGTTAAAAAATGTTTGGTTTTTTTTTTTTTGCAGAAGATATGAATAGACATTTTTCCAAAGAAGACATACAGATGGCTAACAGATACATGGAAAGATGATCAACATCACTCACCATCAAGTAAATACAAATCCAAACTACAATATCACCACACTCCAGTCAGAATGGCTAAAATCAACAACACAGGAAACAACAGAGGTTGGTGAGGATGCAGAGATGCAGAGAAAGGGGAACTCTCTTACACTCCTGGTGGGAATACAAACTGTTACAGCCACTCTGGAAAACAGTATGGAGGTTCCTCAAAAAGTAAGAAATAGAACTACCCTATAACCCAGCAATTGTACTACTAGGTATTTACCTAAAGGATACAAAAATACTGATTTGAAGTATCAGTAAAGTACAGGCACCCCAATATTTATAGCAGCATTATCAGTAATAGCCAAATTACAGAAAGAGCCCAAATGCCCATTGACTGAGGAATGGACAAATAAGACATGATGGTATGTATGTGTGTATACACACACGCACACACCTCAGTCATCAAAAAGAATGGAATACTACTCAGCCATGAAAAGAATGGAATCTTGCCATTTGCAACAGGAGCAGGAAGTATTATGCTAAGTGAAATAAGTCGGTGATAGAAAGACAAATAACCACATGATTTCATTCATATATGGAATTTAAGAAACAAAACACATGAACATGGGAATGGGGGTTGCAGAGAAAGAGAGAAGCAAACCAGAAAACAGACTCAACTACAAAGAACAAGCTGAGGTTTACTGGAGGGGAGATGAGCAGTGGATGGGTTAAGTGGGTGACAGGAGGGCACTTATGATGAGCACTGGGTATCGTACATAAGTGATGAATCACTAAATTCTATACCTGAAACTAATATTACGCTGTATGTTAACTAACTGGAATTTTAAATAAAAATGGGGGGAAAAGTAATATATGCAGATAGTAAAAGAAAAATTCAAACATTACAAACAGTTTTATATTCATAACCCTTTTATAGAAGCCAGCTGAAGTCATAAACATAGTAGTTAACCTTGTGGTGCATTTGGCCCATATTCTTATCAGCAAAGTAGTTTTCAAAGAACTTCCCACTTCAGCATGGATTAGAAAAGACAAAGGTAGATGATCCACTGAATTGGAAAAAAGTTGTAATATAAGAGATAAGAGGTTCAAAATCCAACCTAATCTGCTTAGGTGACTAGGACTGCTCTTTACTAAAATCAAACTTGTATGTTTCTTATATGCTAACCCTCCTGTTAGTCTGTGGACAAAAAATGCTTCCAAGTAACTGATAACCACAAATTCCCTAAAAAATAAAACTGAAGCCTCTTAACATCATCCTGTTTATGCTGTATACTAGCTTTAAACTCTGTAGTACTAAACAGCCGTAATTAAAGCAGTGTAGAGTATACTGCTATTTTAATTACGTAATTCACATTGCTGGAGCGGCCCTGGAAGAATGAAGAAGGGAAGGCGAAAGGCCACAGTCTATAAAAATCTTTATAGAAGATTATGGTATAGGTCTGGGTGGGTGAATAAAGGCTAAGAGAATGACCAGCTGAAGTTGAAATTAGGCTGACCTCTTCCTTGGGAGAAGTATGAATGAATGAAAAGGCAGTATATTAAAAAGATACATATTTGCCCAGATTGTGTATTTAAGGGAAGAGGTAAAGTAGGAACCAGAACCCTGCAAGGGTTTAAGAAGTAGTATATTTTAAAGTGGTGCAAAGAAAATTTTGGGGATGATGGAAAAGTTCTAATTTTCTATTTTGATGGTAGTTACATGACTGTATGCATTTACCAAAAATTTGTAACACTTAACACTAAAAAGAGTTAAGTTTATTATATGCAAATTATACCTCAATAAACCTGACATTCAAAAATAAAAGTCATTAACAGCTAAAATGCTGATTAACCTTATAAGGTTTACTAAAATTACCAAAAACCCTGCCAAAACAAGAATAAGCATCTAATTTTAATCTATTTTGGGCTTATGTTTTACAATGTTGAAAAATCTAAACAAACTGAGGTATATAGTGAAGCATGTTTTTGAAATTCTGTTCCAATCTTCCACCATTAATGTCTCTCTTCAATGAGAACTATAGTTTCTATCAGCTCTCCAGGGGAACCCCCTGGCTGAGAAACTCAGCCAATGAGCAGGAGCTACAATAAGAGGCAGATAAAAAGACACAGCATCTGACTCTAGACTTGGGGAAACAGACATACCTACCAAATGCTCCACAACCAGAAGATGAGCTACATGCTATAAATCTATGATTTCTACTCCCCTATTATTCTCAAGGTTTTCCTCTTTAGTTTTCCTCCTATCCTCAGAGAAGTCCTGCCTCACGGTTCCTCAGGAGACTATCTTAACACCAGGATGTCTTTCCTGAGCCTTCATGGAAGTTAGATGCCTCCACAGCACCCTATGAACTGCTTGTCAAACTGCTCTGTAGTTAGCCATTCCTGGATCCATTTCCTCCACAAATTCGAGGCCAAAATGCTGAAGAGAGAAGAACACTTATTATTATAGAGCCAGCTAGTGACTGGCAGAAGCCAAGAAGAGTTTCTTAAATGAGATTCAAGAGTATTCTTCATTAGAGAGAGAGAGAATAAAGTTGTGTGTTAATGCTGGAAAAAGAGAGAGAGAGAAGTTATTAATCTATACAGGTCATAAAACTTTTTGAAATCTGATGGAAACTAGGAAATCTATCCTGAAAAAAATTTTTTATACAGTTTTACCTCTAATTTCAAGAATTCTAAGGGGCTTAAATCCCTGCAAAGACCTCCCAGATTGAGATGCCTGGTATAAACATCTTGGTCTCATCTTAACTACACAGTGGGACAAGCAGAGAGTCTGCTGTCCACATCTCATCTAAAATAAGGAAAAAGAATTACAGTTGACCCTTAAACAATGTGAGAGGTGCGGCAGTCAAAAATCTGTGTATTAACTTTTGATTACCACAAAAGTTAACTACTAATAGACTACTCTTAAATGGAAGCCTTACCAGTAATATAAATAGTAGATTAATATACATTTGTGTGTGCATTATATACTGGATTCTTATAAGAAGGTAAGTTAGAGAAAAGAAAATAATAAGGAAGGGAAAATACATTTACAGTATTGTAAAAAACTCATGCATAACTGGACCCACACAGTTCGAAAGCATCTTTTTTTTTTTTTTTAAGATTTTATTTATTTATTTGACAGAGATCACAAGTAGGCAGAGAGGCAGGCAGAGAGAGAGGAGGAAGAAGGCTCCCTGCTGAGCAGAGGCCCTGATGCGGGGCTCCATCCCAGGACCCTGAGAACATGACCTGAGCCAAAGGCAGAGACTTTAACCCACTGAGCCACCCAGGCGCCCAGTTCAAACTCATCTTATTCAAGGGTCAACATGGGTTTGAACTGTAAAATATCCCCAGGAAATTACAGGATAGAAAGAACTGTAGGTAGGATTGGTCTATCCATCTTGTAGGTTCAGGACTATTATATAGTTAATAAATGTAAATTCCCTCACAGTTGTACCCCAGTTGAAGATGTGAGATAGAAGAACCTCACAGATATATTTTTTTCATCTGATTTTAAGACACAAAATGCCTACATAAAAGATAAACTTGGACATTATAATAAATAAAATTATTTCTATTAGGTCTTGAAAAACATGAGCCAATGTCCAAAATCTGTGTGTAGGGGTTGGGCAGGGGGCAATGGCATGTTCACAGAGTGTACTACCATCTATACCCATGTTACAATTTTTCCAAGGAACTCAATATTGTGGGACTAGATTGTCCTCTGTTCTAGACACAAGGGCAGTCGTTAGAGACCTTGCTCTAACACAATTACCTGGAGCCTCTCAAAGCCAATAATGGAACTGACATTAAAATGGCCACATATTTACCATCACTATTTCTGTAGTGAAATAAGTAACCAAAATGGAGTTAAAAATAACAGTCCCAAAATCAGCCTTCTTTGTCACATTCCCTTCCAGAAATAAAGGCCCTGTATATAAAGGCATGTGAAGGAAGGTAGTCCTGGGGAAAATTAAATACTATTGATTTTGTCATGGAATCAGAAGTAGGGAATTAGATCTTTAGCAATATTTGCTAAATTAGTATATACATATTTGCTTACATTAGTAGTTCTATATATTACCAGTTTAAAACTTCAAAATCAAGGAAAAGATTAAATTCTTGGTATCCAGCCATATCCTTAGGGCCATTTCCTTAAATGTCACTATTTCCTTTTGTGGAGGACTTTCACATTCAAGATCTTATTTTTCTTTGTACACACACAAAACAAGTCTCTAATGGCTATACCATTAGCTAATTGCAGTTGGAAAATTTTCACCCAACAAGGGATACTCAAAGCAAACCATCCTGTGTCACATCATGTCAAATCCTCGGCCAAACTGCCTCCAGTAAGTCTTTCAAAAAAAGATGTGCAAACATTAGCTGCACAATATACTATGATTCATCTTCCAAAAAAAAAAAAAAAAACACTGTGTATTTTTACTCTGCACATATATGCTAACTTTCTCAGAATGCCTTCCCACTTAAACATACACATTTTAATCTTTTTTACTGATAGACCAAGAAAAGCTCTCAGTTATTTTATGTAGCACAAAAAAAAAAAAATCTGTTGAGGCTAAAACTGTATTATGTGATATTCTTCATGCCAATTCTCTGCTTAAAAAAAAAAAAAAAAAAAAAAGAGCTGACCCTATGTAACTCTTCCCCATTTACAAATAAATCCTCACCCTTTTGGGAACTTTAAAACAAGAACAATGACAAGTCAACCAGGGACCTTGTGTTCCTATCTAAATGGAAAAAACTTCTTTAGAGAACATTTTTTTACATAAATGAGAATGTACCCTATTATCACCAGAGATCACTGTCAGCTAAGTGATAAGGTTAGGTTTTAAGTTCAAGTTCAAAAGAAACTACTGGCCACAGTACCATCTTAAGCAGGCTCTGTACCTCCTTGTTTCTTTATCTAGTTCCCATCCCTGTCTATCCAACATATAAACTCAAACATTAAATTTGGTCAGGAACAAGATACAGCCTCTCTAGAAAACAATGAAATGGTCAAATGAAGCTGTACATGCTCACTGGTCCTTCCTTGTTCTAATCCAAATATTTACCTTAATACGTTTTTATAAAACTTTCTTTTGGGACACCTGGGTAGCTCAGTCTTTTAAATATCTGCCTTCAGCTCAGGTCACGATCCACATCAGACTCCTTGTTCAGTGGAGAGCCTGCTTCTCCCTCTCCCCCTGCCTGCTGCTTCCCCTGCTTGTGCTCTCTCTCACTATCTCTCTCGTGTCAAATAAATAAAATCTTAAATAAATAAATAAAACTTTCTTTTGTTTATATAGCTAAATATCAAGTATACCTTGATTATAACATTTACATAATTAATAGTCACAAAATTGGAACAGAGCCTTACCCCTTAACTCCATAAACTGAATTCTTTTCTCTTACCCATAATTCAATAAAACATGGACTCCTTTTTTTTTTTTTTTAAGTAGGCTCCATGCCCTATGTGGGGTTTGAACTTGGCCCTGAGATCAAGAGTCAGATGCTTTATCAATTGAGCTGGGCAGGCACCAGTGGACTCAATAGGCTTTCCAAAAAAAAACACGTATGTGCAGAACAAACTCGTGGTTGTGAAGGGGGAGGCGAGTGAGCAAAGTGGGGGAAGGGAATGGGAGATACAGTCTTCTAGTTTAAACAATGAGTAAGTTACAGTGAATACAGGCAATGGTATTATAGTACTGTATGAAATTTCTGGAGGCCAAAGAAGTAAAAAAACTACTGAAGAACTTTTAAAAATAAGTATACTAAAATGGGGTCAGCAAAACTTTTCCATAAAAGGCCAGGAAGGAAGTACATTAGGTTATATAAGCCACATGGTCTCAATTCCAACTATTCAACTCTGTCACTGTCACAGGACAGTATGTATAGATTGTGTTCCAATAAAACTTTATTTATAAAAGATGGCCAACTGGTAGTTGCCAACTCCTATATAAAAACAGAAATACTCTATTATAACAGTGTTTACAAGCACAGCTTTGATGCAAGGCTGATATGAGAAATCTTACTCGAAATAACTATTCTACCACAATATTTTCTTTTCAGTTAGGAGACTCAAGTATCACACGTATTTAAAAGACAAAACCTATGTGTACAGGAGTGCATGGATGGCCTGTGTTTGCCTTTGGCTCAGCTCATCATCTGAGAGTCAAAGGATCCAGCCCCCAGCTCCCTGCTCATCAGGGAGTCTGCTTCTCCCTCACTCTCCTCTGTGCTCTCACTCTCTCTTAAATAAATAAATAAATAAATAAAATCTTAAACAAAACAAAACAAAAAAAACCCCCAAAAGCAAAAAACCGTGTGTACTAAAGAAAGGTATTCTTTGAGAGGAAAACTGATCTCTGTATAATCTCCATGACAAGAGACAGACAATCTCTTCACTACAGACATTGTGTAGTGAAGGAGATAGGAAGATAGGGAACTGGAGGAATGTAGGGAAGCTAGGTGAACAACATTGTCCCATGATCTTCATTCTCAGAACTATTTGCGAAAGTTGTTAACATGCAAAGTATAACATTTGTGCCTTCAAGAAGCTCAGGACATGAAGGAGCAAACTTATCTTTTGCCTCAGAACTCTGAAACCTTCAACATTAAGGACACATGGGATTATAAACATATTTTCTTAAAGATGCTTAAAACCAGGTTTCAGAATTTTTAATGAAGACTTAACACTATTATAAACAGAGAAAAGACTTCACGAAATCAAATTATATCCAGAATTTTATTTACTTATTCTTTTTCCGTATCAACTCTGCATTCCTGTCAGTTACCATGGCTCACTACAGGCACACAGTCTCTTGAAGTGTTTGTCAGAACTTTGTTGGAGACGGTAGTACTGAACTGGAAAAATCCCTAGGTAGTTCTGATCCCTCGCTCCCTTCCTTCTTCACCCTGCAATCTGTATTCCAAGAAACCCTTCTTTATATTACAATCTGCTCTCAAAATACACAAAGGTAAATTTCTCACTGGCAAAGCAGAACCTTGAACGTTAAAATATACTGAAAGTAACAAATCTGTGTGCCTTCCTTCAAGGTAGGCACTATCATCAAACAGTTACATTTGTGCAGAAAAAAAAAAACAAAGAAGTCCAGGTATGCAAGCAAGAATGAACCATATCTTTCCACCCAGGTTCATCATTAATTAGAAAAATGAAGTTATTTCAATGAGGAATAAATTCCTAGGAAAAAATTACAGTTACTTAAGAGGAGAGAAATACACTTGCCTAAATTTTTGTTATACTTTTAGGCCTATTCCCAAACACTTTTAAAAATCTGACTGAATTTACAAATAGTTCCTTTTTAAAAGATTTTATTTATTTATTTGACAAAGAGAAAGAGAGATCACAAGTAAGCAAAGAAGCAGAGGGGGAGGTGGAAGCAGACTCCCTGCTGAGCAGATGCGGGGCAGGATCTCCCTGGGATCCTGACCTGAGCCGAAGAAGGCAGAGGCTTAACCCACTGAGCCACCCAGGCGCCCCACAAATAGTTCCTTTTTTTAAAACCATTAAATTATCCAGAATTCTCTTACTCTTTTTCCAGGAGAAAATATTACTAATTCTACACCTAAAATCAGAAAAATAAATTATAATTCATTTACTAAGGCCACGGAATCAAAGACCAAAGCAACACACACACACACACAAACACACAGTAACAAGCAAGCATTATAGGCAGGAAAAATTTTAACTTCAACATAAACAATGAGAAACTCTTCAAGGTGAATGCTCAGGTGGGATTTTTTTTTTTTTTCAATAAGCATGTATTTCATAATTTTAACAAGTTTAATCACTAAAAAGCATTTTCCACATACTGAAATAAAAGTACTACTGACCAGAAACTGTATTTAAGATTTTCTCAGGAAAAAATATAAGAGACTCCATTAGCTTAAGCCATCATAAATGGTATATAAGTGAATGTGTGCAGTTATGTTCCAATAAACCTTTACAAATACAGTCAGTGGAGTAGCCTTCAGGCAGTACTCTTCCAAATCCCTGCTCTAAACAACATGGTTTTAAAACCAATATTAGATTACCTAAGATTATAGACATTTAAAAGATAAACTATAAACAATTGCTCTACTCTACCAAGTCTCTTCTACCTACAATGAAAAGTACTACAAAGCAGCAGATTACAAATGGGAAAGAGAAGACAGGTCACTATGTTAACAAAACATATTCCCTAGACAATAACTGCATTTAGATCATCCATTCAACAAACATTTGCTCAGGACACAGGGTTCCCTGGCTTCAAGGTCTAGAAAGACAACACATGCATACAATCAACTATTACTCAAGCCAGCTAAGTGCCACATGATGGTGGAAAAAACCACTGGTATCTGAAAAATGCTTCATGGTTTAACATGTTTCCACATATATTTCTTAATAAAGCCTCATAGCCACCCTGTAAAGTACGTAAATAACTTGATTTTATTCACATTTTACATAAAACTCCTAAGTAGTAAAACTAGGATTTGTACCTCTGATACTACTGCACTATAGTTCTTCAGAGCAGCTTTATGGTAAGGGTCGAGGACAGAGGTGAAGGTATTTGGCCTGAGCCTCAAACAATGAGCAGCATTCGATAGGTGAAGAGACCAAAGTATTCCAAGGAAATGACATACACAGAAGTCTAGAAGCCAGGAAATACAACATGTGAAAAACAGGCAGGGGAAATATGGCTATAAAGATGTTTTCAAGGCATGAGGAGAGCTTTAAGTAGGCGACTTAACATCTGTACAAGACACTAAAGGCTATGAGAAATCAGATGCTTTGGGAGACAGAAGGAAGAAAAGAACATAAATGAAGCTCTTACTGTGTGCTTGGTACTTTGCAAAAGAATTACCTCATATTCAGGGATGTCAAGTTATGAGGTAGTGATGGGGTGCCTGGGTGGCTCAGTCAGCTCCCTGCTCAGCAGAGAGTCTGCTTCTCCCTCTGCCCCTCCCCCTGCTTGTGCTTGCTTTCACTCTCTCTCTCTCTCTCAAATAAATAAAATCCCTAAGGAAAAAAAAAGGTATGAGTTAGTGTCATAGGGAGACTAGACTTTCCTAAGTCTTCTGCAGGACTATAAATATGGGACTAACAGAAGGGAAAGCAGTAGGTTATCTCTGTAGTTTTGGCATGAGAGAAGAGAACGAAAAGCAATTCCTGTCTATGTCTCAAGTGATGGTTCTTACCCACAGTACCTCAGCCCCAATTTAAACCCACATTTCAAATTAGCTTAAATTTTCCTACATATTATCTAAAACTTACCGAATCTTCTGGAGGTCTCTGGATTTTTCCCCAATCCACAGAAGGTCCCTTTTCTTGTAGAAATCTATGAAATAGCTTCCGAAATCCATCAAGGTCTTTTTTGGTGTGCTATTAAAATAGAAGTTCTTGTTACAACTAGCAAAATGCTTACTATTTAATAAATATAAATACATATTACACATTTAAAACATCTTTCAATGAAATTCTTATACTATTAGAACATGAAGTAGAGCAGAGACTTTTCTAAATCCCCAACTTAAAAGTGAAGGAAAAAAGCTAACAGGAACCAGACTTAAAGAAATACAAGCAAATCATCCTCCAAATCTCCCACCAGCATCACATAAACTGAACACCATTAGGTTCATGGAAATTTCAACTTGTTCCTACATTTATTCATCAGTATCTTTCACTGCCTCTTTAAATGAAAATTAATCTTTATCTAAAGAAAAAGGAACAAAACACATCTAAACTCAAATCATTAAGAACAAACAAATTTGAAAACGAAAAGGATGATCTATTGATTTATAAGCCAAAAAGGAAAAATACCTGTCTATGCTGGGAAACCTCTATGATAGCTGACAAAGTAGCATGGTTCTATTAAAACTGGCTCTCTGGAAAAAGGCATGCAGCAGGATATATGGTTGATAAACTTCTCACAATTCTAACTGAATACTGGTATCCATTTTTCTACCCAATGATATTAGAATAGAACAAATAAAATTTTGTTCTGATTCTTAGACTTTAGAAACTTCCTAGAATTAAAAAAGAAAGGACAATAGTTTAACAATGGGTAAATGCTAAAAATCCTTAATTGTTAAGCAATCCTTACTTTTTTTAATTGCTCTTATATTTTTGTGCTTATTTCAGGCTGGATGATTAATAGCAGCAATAGGAATTTAGTATATTGATGGATGGAAGCAAAAAACCTGTGGAATCCTTACCTCAAACTCATGTGATGGTGCTGTGGTAAGTATTTTTTCTAGTTCTTTCTTCACAGATAATTCTAGCTCTTGTCGAATGACTTCTTGAAACTGAGAAGCACCATCTTGAGACATGGCTTTGCTAAGATCTTAAAAACATAAAAACACCAACAGAAAAATCAGACAGCCATCCAAACAGCTGGTAAGCTATAACTGATTTATTTCTAGTGCACCAGGAAATAAAAAGGGCTCAATCCTATGGTCTCATCACCTTCTCAAAGGATTTCAGTAGTATCAACTAATTAAGACTATATAAGCATATGGCCTCAAATTTGGCACCTATATGCATTCCTGGTATATCTGAAACACTAATAAACACTTTGAGGAAGCAGGGGCATGTGGGAATAAAAGGATTAATCTTCACTTGTTCATATAGTTCCATTCCATCTCTACTAATGTTTCCATCTTAGCCATCAAAGCTGGAGAAAAATGAGAAAATTGGAATAATGTTAATAAGGGTCTATTTTACAGAACATGCCCTTATGGAAGTACTGCCTCATAAGAGAACCAAAGGGGTTAGCAACTTCACGGAAGAAAAAAAAAAAAATACCCTTCCCCCCAGGCCAGATGAAAAAATTAAGGAATTCTGAATTTCCAGTTTTACATCCCTTAAAGAATAACCCCTTAAGAGACACTGGCAACTCCCAGGCGCCTCTGTCTGTGGCATCAAAATTTTCACTTAAAAGGACATAGGGCTGCTTCCTCGTTTCTTGTCCTCAATTTCAGCCAAGACCTTACAGGCTTATCTGTGTCAGACAAGACTATTGGGGCTTTTCGCAAAGCTGGGAATCTCTCTGACAGGCAGATCTCACTAAAAATGACTCACTAAAGGTGACAGAAATGCCTGATAGATGAAAACAAATAAAAATAGAAAAACATAGAAAAAGAAAACATCCCAGGACTAAGTACCTTGGGAAGAAAATGCCAACATAGGTTGTTTTACATGCTTAGCTATCTAGATAGTAATTATGTTGTCTATTACTTATAAAATAAGGGATAATCAGACTATTGTTCACCTGTTCTTTTAAATACCTAACTCAAACTTATTTTATAAGTGTAGCTTTGAAGCTTATGTTCAAACATTTTGTGTGATAACTAGTCACAAATGTTAATTTAGCAGAATAGTTCAATAAAACTAAAAATAGGAGCACCTGGGTGGCTCAGTGGGTTAAGCCGCTGCCTTCGGCTCAGGTCATGATCTCAGGGTCCTGGAATCGAGTCCCGCATCGGGCTCTGCTCAGCGGGGAGCCTGTTTCCCTCTCTCTCTCTGCCTGCCTCTCTGCCTACTTGGGATCTCTCTCTGTCAAATAAATTAAAAATAAATAAATAAATAAAAATACTCCCTCCCACATACATAAATTTTTTTTTAAGATTTATTTATTTTAGAGGTGAGATCGGCGGAGAGGTATAAGGAGAGGGAGAGGGAGAATCTCTGCATTAAAAAAAAAAAGATTTTATTTATTTATTTATTTATTTATTTGTCACTCAGGCAGAGAGACAGAGAGAGAGAGCGCAAGCAGGGGGAGCATCAGACAGAGGGAGAGGGAGAAGCAGGCTCCCTGCCGAGCAAGGAGACTCATGGGGGACTCGAACCCAGGAGCCTCGGATCATGACCTGAGCTCATAGGAGATGCTTAAATGACCGAACCACCAAGGTGCCCCAGAGAGGGAGAATCTCAAGAAGACTGTATCCTGAGTGCAGAGCCAATTTAGGGCTCAATCCCAGGACCCTGAGATCACCTGAGCCGAAACCAAGAATCCCATGCTTAACTGACTGATCCAACCAAATGCCTCCAACATAAATTCTTCTTTTTGTTATCTGGGCAGAAGAAAACGTTTATACAGACAGTGTTAAAGCCAACATAATACTTTTAAGATACTCGTGAGAGCAGAAATTAGTAAATTATGTAACTCTTAAAGCAGTTTATTTAATGTAGATAGCCTCTCCTCCCAAATACCTAAAATTGTTAACAAATGAGATATTTAACATCACTCTTCAAAAACTTTTTAAAATCCATGTTCTGTCATATTGAAATCCAACAGAAAAAAAAAAAAAAAAGGAGGAAATCTGGTGACAGCATACAATCTAATTCTAGAATAGCCATTTTCTAACTGTGCTCTTTTTATAGGCATAAATCACAACACAACTAAGTTTATGACTCTAGTAAAACTTTTAAGTGACCCAAACAGTGGTCCATAAATAACTTCTTTTAGCTAAGAAACACATCTCTGTGTTCCATAACCAATCTAAATGTATGTTTCCACTAGTAAGTAGCAACATTTCATTTGTAAAAATTCCTAACAATGGATGAGCACCTCTGCATAACTATGATAGATAGGTAAATAAAAAAATCCTGCAGAACATTTTAAACTAGAATTAACATGACATCAACTATATGGTTCATCCCTTGGCTGACTTAACTATAATTTAAAATTTGTCATAGTTTAAGTACCCCCCACCCTGCTGCCCCATGTATACCTGGAATATCTCTCCCCAATCTTTAACCCAACTCCTATATTTAAGAAATAATTCAGAAGAAAAATCTACTAAATATACAACATCTAAATTAAGGAACACCTGAATTTTTTGATTCTGTGTCACAGATGGATTAAAATAGATCAAGAATTTTATAATGATTTTTTAAAAAGTTTTTGTTGGACTCAAAGACATCTACAGACTTGCTGCTTTGTTGAAGTTAGATTCTGAAAGCCAGCATTCCCAGTCCACATTCCTAAAAATTAGTGATGGAAACATTTAATTTATATTCTGGGCAAATGCCAAGATGAGATAACAATAAATGTAACTGCAAAGTTGAAAGATAATTATAGTAGCTGTTTGAGATTTGTCTACATGAGAACAGTAAAAAAAAAAAAAACCAAAAACAAAGACTGAACAATGAAAAAAACCACCAAGCTTTAGAGACTTCCTCTACAGAACTGCCTATCATTCTATATGATTTAAGGTCAAAACACACAAAACCCATCTCACAATCCTCCCTATCAAGCCAAGCTAAGAAAGGCTGGCTGAAAGACAAATTTAATGTTACATGTGGTATTTGCCAGCTGTAGGAAGTTCAACCTTAGGATACAGATTCAAAAAAACCCAGACACAGATTCAAACTCAAGTTGTAATAAATATCCCTAACCTTTACTCTTCCCATTTCTTTGATAGAGCACCAAATGCAAATACAGAACAATTTGTATTCTTCCCAGCCAATCTATAGATATGAACAGCTAATACAACAAAGAACATTAAAAGAACCTATCACATCTTCCACCCTATCCCACTGCTGTTTCCTTGCCTTTTCTCTGGGCAGTGCTACTATGAAGCTTTGTTTCTTAGGGAATGAAGAATAAAGAAGGCCTTTTAAGGATTGAAGTATATGCAAAATAATAATTTATGCTTAATCAAGAAGGGTGTCTATCTTAAACACCTGACACAGATTGGGAGGCACTGAGCTAGAAACCATTTCCCTTAGTGACGACCTCCTTATCCATCCTGAATTTCTTTTCTTTTCTTTTTTTTTTTTAAGATTTATTTATTTATTTGACAGACAGAGATCACAAGCAGGCAGAGAGGCAGGCAGAAAGAGAGAGGGAAGCAGGATCCCCGCCAAGCAGAGAGCCTGATGTGGGGCCCGATCCCAGGACCTTGGGACCATGACCTGAGCCAAAGGCAGAGGCCCCAACCCACGGAGCCACCCAGTCGCCCCTCCATCCTGAATTTCTAATAAATGTCTGGAACTTCTGGTAGGAAAAGAAGTACAGACCTCTAAAGCTTTCTTGGACTTAATATTCTCAGGTTGCCATTCTGGCAATGACAATCGTCTTTCTAATGGAAGGTCAATTAAAGAACCCCCAGAATAATGCAAGATTCCTAACCTCCCAAAATGTTTTATTCCTTCTCACTTCCTAGCAACAGAGAATTGCTCATCCTCAACCTTGGACAGAGAGTGGATTAGGAATCACATTCATTACCGAGGTGCCTGTGTGGCTTGGTCAATTAAGCGGCCAACTCTTGGGTGTTGGCTCAGGTCATGATATCAGGCTTGTGAGATATCTGCACTGAGCATGGAGCCTGCTTAGAACTCCCTCTCTATCTTTCACTAAGCCCGGACTCCCTCGACCCCCACTTGTGTGCATCCACACATTAATTAATTAATTAAAATGAAAAAGAAGAGCTATGAAATTAAAAAAAATTTTCATTGCCTTGGCCATAACTCAAAAAAACATTTTTGAGATGAGAGGGAACATTTTATCTACCCTCAACATTTTACAGATGAGGAAACTGAGGCTGAAATAGTTCAATAAGTTATCGAAGGTCATAGAACCAGCAAATGCTGGCACTCAGAAGCAAAGCCAATTTATCTGAGTGCCATCCCACCACAGTGAGGTGGAAATACCCTGCTCATTTTTTCCTCCTAGTCTGATTCTCTTTCATATTTGGCACAAAATCCAAAAATAACACTCCAAAAGCATTTTTATCAGAATGTCTTCTTAGACCCAATGGACTAGACAGGAAACTCCCTTCCACATGGGCTTACTAGGACTGTCCTGGTTGACTTAATTATAACTAAGTCCATTTGGGATAGAACTGGCAGTACTTCTCTCTCTCTCTCTTTTTTTTTTTTTAAGAAGTTTTTCTGCCACCCCCATTTCCTAATTCTTCCTTGTTCAGAAGAACTAAAATTTCAACATCGTGGGCTTTCTTCCATCCAACTGGAGCCAAAAAAAAAAAAAAGGGAAGAAGATGATGATGAAAGAAAAAAAGGAAGAGGAAAGCAATAGAATTAAGAGGTAGGAGACAATCTAACAAGTGACTGTTTACATTTAATTCAGGTATTTCATTTCATCCATTTCACCAACTAAGAGGTATATATAATATCCTTCCCTGACATCTTGATACTGGCACAAACAAAACAAGTTCACATTCTTTTTTTTTTTTTCTTTAAGATTTTATTTATTTGACAAAGAGAGAGAGAGAGAGATATCACAAGTAGGGGAGCCAGCAGGCAGAGAGAGAGGGAAAAGAAGGATCTCCACTGAGAAGGGAGCCCCATGCAGGGCTCGATCCCAGGATTCTGGGATCATGATCTGAGCTGAAGGCAGATGCTTAAATGACTGAGCCAGCCACATGCCCCACAACTTCACATTCTAAAGGAGAAAGCTAGTTTCACAATGCACAGGCTACGGAAAGACTATAGAAAGAATACCAAGAGCAACAAAGAGGTTAGGAGCTCTCCCCAGGCCACCTCCCCACCCACCACTAATTAGATTTATCAGTCCCAACCTTCCTTGGAAACTCACAATGAAAGGCACTCTAAGTCAGAGTATTAGGGAGCTAACTTAACTTTAAACCAGGAAATGACTTGTGAGCCAAGTATAGTAGAGTCTCCACTCATCCTCAACAGATATGTTCCAAGACTCCCAATGCATGGTCTGAAACTGCAGATAGTACCAAACTCCATATAAACTATGTTTTTTCCTATACCTAAATAGCTATGATGAAGTTTAATCTATCATTTAGGCATAGTCCGAGATTAACAATAAGAAAATAGGATAATTGTACTGTAATAATATGTGAATGTGGTCTCGAAATATTGTGTTGTACTCAGCCTTCTTTTGACTTTGTGAGAAGATAAAATGCCTCCATGATGAGATGAAGTGAGGTAAATGATAGAGGCACTGACACAGCATTAGGCTAGTGCAGGCATACTTCTTTTTATTGCTCTTTGCAGATACTGCCCCCCTACTTTTTTTTTTTTTTTTTTACAAAATGAAGATCTGTGGTAACCCTGCATTGAGCAAGTCTATCAGCACCATTTTTTCAATGACATTTGCTCACTTGTGTCTGTGTGTCACATTTTGGTACGCTCACAATATTTCAAACTTTTTCATTATTATCTTTGTTACAGTGATCTGTAACCAGTGATTACGACTTGCTGAAAATGCAGATGATGGTTAGCATTTTTCAGCAATAAAATATTTTTAATTCAGGTATGTATATTTTTTAGACATAATGCTACTGCACACTATAGTATAGTATAGTACAGTATAGTATAAACGTAACTTTTAAATGTACCAGGAAACAAGAAAAAAAAATTCCATTGACTCTCCTTTTATTGCAATATTTTCTTTATTGCTGTGGTTCAGAACTAGACCTGAAATATCTCTCTGGTTTGTCTCTATTGACCTTCTGACAGTATGTCAGGAGGAGACCATCCACTTCTAGACCTCAGTTGAGGTAAGTGAAAGCAGGTAAGAGGGGACTACTGTAAGTTTAAAAACTCTAAGAATGTACTGGTAACTAGAAATATCCATGGATAAAGTTGAGGACATATACTGACTAGATTTATGACCAATTAAAGCTAACCATCGTCTTTTGGATTCTCACTGTAGTTGTTAAACTCAGTTATTTGTGACTATTCCCCCTAGAAAAGTTTTTCTTCTTTGGATTCCATTACCCGATATTATGCTACATCTTCTCCTACCTCTGTGACCAGGCCTCAATTTCCATAACTGACTCTTTCTTCTCCTACTCCCTGAATTTCCTAAGATTCTGTCCCCAGACCACTCTTCCCCTCAATTATGACCTACCAGTCTCATTATTAATAATCCCCAAATATGTGCCTTGCATCCTGATCTTTTTTCCTGAGCTCCAGATTCACATTCCCTTCAGCCTTCTAGACATTTTCCACCTGGACACTCAAGTTGGGTACCTCAAACTCAACATGTCCAAATCATCCAAACCAAATACACCTCCCTGCTCTGCATGATATGAACATTCTCCTAGTCAGTGCTAGGTGACCTGTAAACCTCAGCACAGTTGATTCTTTCCTTCCTTCCCTTCACATAACATCAATCCAATACTATATACTTCAATTGCCACAATTCCATTCATTGCTTTTCATTCCCACTGCTGCTACTTTAACTTCTCTCATCTCAATCTCCTGGTCATGATGACAGCATCTTTCTAACTAGTCTGCCCATATGTCACTCTAATCTGGTAGTACCAAGCAGAATGGATTGGTCTCCCTAAACTGCAACCCCAATCATATCACTTCTTCACTGATGGGATTTGTATTTGACGATAAACAAATACAAATTCCTTAACCAGACCGGTCGTAAAAGCCAAGCCGAAGTAACTTTTTTGATTAGCCAAAGTTAATGAAAGGACTAGAGCAGAATGCCTAAAGGTTGCAATTTCTTAGTTCGTTTGTGATATCTTAATAGTGCTTCTAAAACTTTACTGTGCACACAAATCACCTGGAGGCCTTGTTAAAACATAGATTCCTGGGCAAGCTCCCAGGATTCTAACTCTGGTAGGTCTGGTGGGGGTAAATATGCATTTCTAATAAGTGAATGCTACCTGTATTGCTTTGAGTAGCTCTGATATAGACTATACTCCACTTAATACACTTGAAGCAGCCATGCACATCGTTCTTTTCCATAGACAATGCTATTCTGTCAACTATTGTCTGCCCTAAGGCCACATGCTTTGGAGATGGCTCCAGGCCCAGATTGGTCTAAAGCCTTTCCAGAGATTGGTTTAAGCATGAAACATAATATGATTCTGGTCAGTGAGTCACGAGGGTATAGTTTGCCAAAGAATTTAGGAGAAAGGTGCTCCTGACTGAAAAAAGACACATGGAAAAAATAGTATCTTTTCCACCCCTGGATATATGTGCCCAACCCTTCATCTCCAATTTCTTCTGCCATTTAGTGACCTTACAGGAAGCTAACCTAAGAATGAGAAAGCTAGGCTAAGAAAGCAGAGGAGAAGGAGGGAAAGACTGATACATTCTTTATATTCAATTAGCCAACTCTGGAACATCCCACTTCAAGATTCATGTGATATAAGTCCCTCATTTTTTTAAACCAACTATGTTTGTACTTTTCTGTTCCATGAAATTAAAAGCATTCTATTTATTGTAAGATTCTTCCAAAACACACATCTCAAGTGTCGTTCAACATATTGAGAGCAGGGTACACAGAAATGAGGAGGAAAAAATTAGAAATTAGTGGCCCAGCATGAATGCCAAAATCATGAGAAAGCATCTCAGACTCCAAGAAACTTCCCCAAGGGCTCAAACTCTGTGATCTTGAGTAGCTTCTGCTATTTTGAGGGTGGTCTGTGTTCTAGGTGGTAGCTTTTGAACACGCAAAGAGGCCCTCCTTCTATTACAACTCCTTTAATGGAAGGGTTTTAATCACTCCTGCCTCTCTACTATACCAAACAGCCCCTAAAGTTTCACTCTTTGCTCAGATGTCTGTCTGCAAAACTTCAAAGGCACTAGCTATGAAAAATTTTTTCCCAACACCTACCTCAGCACCTGACACAGTGCAGATACCTGATAATATGTAAATAAGAGATCAAGATTTATATTTTCATATTAGTGGCTTGAGCAGCCACTAATATATATCATTTGTCAGAATTCAGTTTAAATGTAATCTCCTCCTGGATATCTTTCTAAACCAAGCATGGTTGCCCACTACATGCTCACATGGTAAATTCGTCTATTTCACCTTTATAACACCATGCTTTTTAAAGTTTATTCAATGTCTATCTTTCCCAACAAGTTATAATCTCTGTAGGAATATATCATGTGTATTTTGCTCAGGCTATATTCCCACTGCCTAACACAGAGCTAGAAACATAGTAAATATTCAAGTAATGTTTATTAAATAAATGAGTAAAAGCCCATTATGATACTGCTATGTGGTAGAAATACATTAAGAAGGTAGACTCCAGTCTAGTGAAGGTAGGGTCTGATAAGGCCAAACGAAAAGTATTCAAGAATCAGGAATTATGGTCATGGGAAAGCACGGCTAAGCAAAATGTGGATTGTGTCTTGAGTTCTTGAAGTCCCCAAGACTTCTTAAAAAGAAGCTGATTTATCAGTCAGTTATAAGGTATGTTATCAAAGAAATTTCAAACTTATAGCCAAACTAGACAAAATGTTTCTTTCCAATTTTTATTATCTTATATAAATGTTAGCATAATGTTTTCACTAGCTTTAAAGATTAAATAAAATTGGGCAATTTATATATTTAGATTTAGCTTATTTAGGATGAATATAGCAGGTCATTCAATCACAAGTAAAATCAATTAGTTGATTTTAAATCAATTAATTATTTCAGACTCCAAACCATAGTATGATTATTTACATATAATAGTTTTTGTTTTTTTTTTAAAGATGTATTTGTTTTTAGAAAGAGAAAGCATGATGGAGATGGGTGCTGATAATCTCAAGCAGATTCCCTGCGGAGCATGGAGACTAAAGTAAGCCTCAGATCTCAGGACCCAGAGATCATGACCCTGAGGTCATGACCTGAGTTGAAACCAAGAGTCAGCCCCTTAACCCACTGAGCCACCCAGACACCCCTACATTTACAGATTTTTTAATGACTCCGTTTTCTATACATATTAATGCTTAATAAATGTTTTCTGGTAAAGATAAAAAGTACCAGTTTTCTGAGAACTGTTCTAGCACTGAATATGCAGGGCTATTTGCTAAAATAGATTTTTGCGAATGTAAAAGACTGTTTTTAACTGTTAGAATTTACACATAAACCAGATTTCTCATTAATAATTAAGAGTAACTCTGCTCTCATACAACAGAGTAGCTCTTAAAAATCTTAAGAGACAAAAAAGAAAATACCGCTTCTGAAAAACAGAACTTTCAGAAGAGATGTGTCAACTTGTTAAATAATATTACCTTGCATTAAGTTTAACATATACAAGAAGGCATGTGCCAAGAGACCTAGAACACTCATTTGTTCAGAGAAGAAAAAGAGATACAATATAAACTCATCATCATCAAGCACAAAAAATTATTTGGCAGGCTTGCCCTGTAATTTGATGTATGTACATTTAGATAAAACTAGGATTCTAAGCTTGGAAAAGCTTTAAGGTCAGTGAGTCCTCTTCCCTTATCTTGAGATGAAACAGGGCCCCAGAGATGCTGACTTGCCTAAGGACACGGTAGCAGTGCCAAGCTGGAATCTAAACCCTGGTGCCCTGCTTCTCCTTCCTGCAGGAAGGTCTCCCCTTTCTTGGTTACAGTGCTTTTACATGGTTTGTCACCTCCAGGAGTATGCCTGAATGAAAACATGCAAAAATCAAACTATGTCTACAATGTGAGATTATTAGGTGAGGTTAAAACTACATACCAGAATAAGCATCCTTTTATGCTCTTCACCTTTTCCCTCTATACTGTTTGTTTTCTGGGCAATGAAAAATCGAAGAAAGTTTTTATGCATGCTCTAAATATTTTATTACCAAAGCCAAGCATTTTATCACTGGCATAAGTGAACCTAAAACAGTGCATAGAACTGTGTTATTCCATTTTCTTGCACTCTTTTTCTCCAAGTTTTAAAATTCTAGGCAGGGCTTAAACATAAATGAAACATCACATCAGCCTTTGCCAGGGCAGCAACCAGAGGAAAGCAAACTCCAAACAACTTGTCTGCAGGCCTTTGTGGCCAAGGAGCAATGGAGTTATTGTGAAAGGGAATATCCCCTAGGATAGTATTTTCAACACTTTGGTGATTATTAAAAAGTGGACTAAGCATAATCTGACTATCTCATGTACATGATTACACTGAATAATTCTTTTTTTAAAGATACAAGTGAAATCACAGAGAAACAGGGAACTCTCTTGATTTGCATAGGAAAAATTAATCAATATCTAGAAATGTTTTAGAAAACAAAACATTTTGTTGTTTATATGTTAAACTAAGACAACATAGCCATTTTCTCCTTGGTTCTCAGAAATAACCCTGAATTGTCAAAATGGTTTGGGGGCACAATCGATTTCAACTGGCAATGACTGAGAAAAAAAAACAGCAGGACTTTCAAGCAGAGGCAGAAATTGAGTCCTAAACAATTCCTTTGCAACAAACTAAGGAGAGGTCCGCATCACCAATAACTGGGAAACAGCTTTGAAACGGAGTCTTATCCCCTTTCTCACACCTAAGCCCTGTCAAATGCATAGAGTTTAATTTTCTTTTGATGGCTTTCTTTTGATGGCTTGGCAAGCCAACTTTCAAAGACTATAAAAGTTACTAATAGAAAAATGCATGCCTGGTGGAAGAATTTTAGAAGCCTAAGACATATGGCTTCAATTAATTGTCATTGTGTCTGGAACAATCTATCAAATCACCCAAGATGAATTCATCCACAATGCAAACATTATTATACCAAGCACAAAATACAAGTTTAGAAAAGAAAACAGGGATACAAGTCTTTAGAAAAAGCTAACCGTCTAAAGAGATTGGAATCTGGTAGTTAAGTGAATCATACTTCCTCATTCACTAAATCCAAAATCCTAGAGGATCTCTCTCAAATTTTATTCTAATAATGCTGGGACTTTCTCCAGTGGCATAAATTCTGGATATCAAGAGAAATCACATTATAGAAACTTAGTAGAGTCAACTCTTAATTTTTCATTTTTTACAGATAATCCAGAGCTAGTTTGATTTTTAAATATTTATTTGTATTAACTTTTTAGTAATGGCTATCTGTCTTCCTGAGAACTCATAAAATTACCAAATATAATTTGGTGGAAAATAGAAAACCACAATATATTATTCTTTTGCCTACAGCACTTTCGTTATTAGGCCAACGAATGTTCCTTATACAAATTAAGTATTTTATTTTATTTTATTTTTTTAATTATTTTATTTTATTTGAAATTTTTTAAAATTTATTTTAAAGTTATTTTAAAGTTACAATTCATAAATATTACAATTTTCTATGAAGAAAAAAATAACACAGAGAAAGGTCTCTGTGTAGCAATATCACAAGAAAACACTTACTGTTCAAACTTAACATTTTAGTGTAATTTCCTTGTAAAAGTTATTTTTCAATTTATCTTCAGAATATTAAAATGGCACTTCCAAGAAGTATACCAGTTAAGATTTCTTATTTCTCTGATGTTCCCTATCAATTTCTTTTCTCAGTAGGCTTTCATAAATGAAAATCATCTTACTAGAAGAAACACCCAGTTATCAAGAACAAAGGCAATTTAACCATAGAGATTACCAAGTCCATGGTGGAAAAAGTTTTCATCAGCTCAACTATTCTGAGTTTCTTTTAATTTTCCATTTAACTGTGATTCTAATTTAACTAAGTTCTCCTCCTTATAGCAACATAATGAATCCCAAGCCATGTCTTCAAAAAATGAGGAGTGTGCCTTAGTCATTGCTTTGCCCCCTTTACTACTGTCTGAAATCCATGTCACAATCCTCCTGGGCTAAAAGCATCCTAGTCATTTAAATAATCAGCAAAAAGCTAAATTTAGTTTGAGGTTTTGAGAAGAAGCAGGCCAAGGCCAGCCTCCATAATCAGGCCCCAGAATACATCTCATCCCTATATTCATCTGAGACCCCTTCAGTTAAAATTAGCTCAGCTAATCCTCCTTGGTTAGCTGCCATCTACCAAGCAGGAATCACCACAAAAAAAAAAAAAAAAAAAAAAAAAAAAGAGTCATAAAAAGAGAATTCCAACAAATGGGAAAGTCAATGGGCCTCAAATATTTTTTAAGTGACACAGAGACACTCAAATACCTTCCCCTAAAATACAAGAAAGTACCTCAATTTAAGAATATTAAGGGACATTTTTATATGATTTAGATAAATAATGGCCTATTAAAAACGGTTCAAAAAAAAGTTCCTCTAATATTATAGTATAAGCACATAACATGATCATAGTTGGCTAGACGACAATATTTCCTGCACCATTTATAAATTTCAAATCATGTGGAGAGAGATTATCCCATAGCTCTCAGAACTTTTATAAAAAGCAGAATCCCAAATGGCACTCATTGATAGAGCTGGCAAAAAGTCACATCAGCTGAAGACTCCTAGTACCTCCAACTGTGAGAGGGCGTCCCTTCTCCCTCAGCTAGTACTCACATTTATTTAGAATAATTGGGGCTCTGCAACAACCCCTGGAGTGAAGAAAACTAGCAAATGGGAAGTAATTTCACAGGTGTAGGCAGAAGGTAACCTGAGGGCAGAATACAACAGGTAGGCAATTATATCCTAGATCTAGGAAAGAAGAGTCTTCCTAAAAAAAAGGTATTTAAGTGCCTGAGGAATACAGACTTAGGAGATGCCCAAAGAAAGCTAAACCTTCTTTTGGACAAGGAATATACACTGAGAGTACCCCTGCCTATCAACATTAAGCAGTTTTAGTAACTGAATATTTCTACCTAATGACTTACTGGTCCCAGTGCTTGAGACTGGAGACACCCAGCTTTTCTACAAAGCGCTTTGCCTAGCTTTGGGAGAAGAGATTCAAGCCAAGTATAGCAACCCCAAATCTTGTCAAGGCAATCAAAAAACACGTGCACACAACACACAGGTATAATACCTAGATGTTCTGAATTTCAAATGCCCACTATAAGGGATACCCATGAAATTTCAATACAGTGTATTGCACATTGTAAGCACTCAAGAACTGTTTTTGTTGACTGGACTAAAACAAAAACTGTCACCAACTATGTATTCACATCACCATTCAAGGTTCCCCCCTCCGACCCTTGCACTTTTTTTTCCCCCCCAAATATATCAACTCCCAAGTGCTAGGGGACTAAACACCAAACCAGAATAGGAAAATAAAAAACTGTCATATCTGCCTTGTTTCTATTTACTTCTGTTGATGACATGTGGTTATACTTATGGTGGCAATGCTATCTGTATGGCCACCATCATTTTAAGAAAGAAATGGAAAACTCACTGGCCATTTAGTATGTGACTAGGGCATTCACATAATTCATCTCATTTCAGCTTCTCAATAACCCTGTGACAAAGCATTAGTACTCAATATTTAAATAAGTAGAAACTGAGGTTCAGAAAAGTTATGTATCTAAAATCTCCTGTTATCAGGATTCAAACCTAAATCCAAATGCTTCTATCTTTATAATTTATGTAATCTAAGTGGTGTTATTAAAAAAAAAACCTGAAAATAAAAATGTAGGCTAACCTAAAAAATATATAAAAAATGCTGAGTTTCTCATTTGTCATCTGTGTCAAATTCTTTTGGAGCATCCACCACTTCAAGACACTGTATTTCCCCCATAGATATAATATTATCTTTGCCCACAGGAAATTGACAGTCTACTTGGAGAAACAAGCCATTTGGGTAACTTTTTAATGTGAAAAGCAACAAAAGGTATTAGAAACGACAAGGATTTTAGACACACATATATATGAATTTCAATGATTACCAGCTGTGAACTTTGGACAAGATACGTAAAATTTCCTCAGCTGTAAGGGCATGAAAAAAATCTACCTCTTAGGGGCGTTTAGGGGCGTATGGGTGGCTCAGTGGGTTAAAGCCTCTGCCTTTGGCTCAGGTCATGATCCCATGGTCCTGGGATCAAGCCCCACATCAAGCCCCACATCAAGCCCCACATCAAGCCCCACATCAAGCCCCACATCAAGCCCCACATCAAGCCCCACATCGGGCTCTCTGCTCAGTGGGGAGCCTTCTTCCCCCCATCTCTCTCTCTGCCTGCCTCTCTGCCTACTTGTGATCTCTGTCAAATAAATAAATAAATAAATAAGATCTTAAAAAAAACTTAGGGGTTTTGTGAAGCTTTAATGAAACATGTGAAAACAGAGGCCTAGTATTTGTTAAATCTTTCTTCTATAGCATAAGCTAACTGTCCATGATTAGAAATATCAGTAAGTGATACAGCAAAAATTAAACAATTTCATCTGGTACAAAAAACACTCCAAGACAAAAACCCAAAAATTATACTTGAAAACTGATCTGTGGAGACAGCTGAATCATTAGCCAATTATACAATCAGGGTTATCAATTAGGGTTATCAACAGCAGCAGAGTTAATTGAACATACAGAGGGTTTACACCTAAGAACAAAATTTACACAATGACAAACAGGAACATAATCATGTCAAATTTGGAGGGGAGGGGTATCATCTTTTTCTGCAAAACTGCTCATTTAAAAGGAAAACTACCAAGTGACTTGTCCAGTTTTCCCTAGCATATTCTTGCCAAAAGAAGCTTTGTTAATTTCGTTGTTGCTATTACAAAACCAGCAAATTAACAGTTACCTCGTTTTTCCATTCTTGACTAAGACATTTCTTCAATCAGAATATAAAAAGCCTCTCTCACCACCAAGAAGTTATAACATGAATTTGAAAGTCTAATGGCAAGTGACATTTCTGAGTGTAGCGCTAAAGGAGGCAGGCAAAAGTGTCCCATCTGTTTCCTTATTAAGACAGGCAAATACTCAATCTATTATACAAAACTCAAAGAAGAGTTAATAAAATGATATAAAACATACTAGAGCATTTTTATTCCTAGGGTCTCATAATGGCCATAACTGACCATTTTTTATTTAAAGTACATCTGTTGAGAATCACATTAACTGGTTGTGAACTTTCACTAGCTGTGTGTTCATCAAGATAGTTGAAGCTTTTACAATGTGGGGTCTGCAAGCAACGGATTTACTTGCATACAAGAAGCAAATCCTATGCTAAATATCAGTGAGTGACAGATTTAAAGTAGCACCAATTTCAATGTGTACAACCAACACACACAGACATACAAGCAATGTTAATGATTAACTCAGTTCAGAGGCATTCGCTAACCCTTTTTTAAGACATGTAAAATTTAGAGGGCAATTTCCAAGATTCAAAGAAACCTTAATAATCCTTCCAGATTTCAAAGAAGAAGGAAATAAACAGCAATGCAGCAAAGTCATTTCTCTTGCTGAAATGACCTCTAGCTTCTACAAGATACTCCCGGTTTCGCAATAACTGAATCTGAGACTCCAACCACGTACACACAAACGAAGTAGAAACAGAGAACACTAAAGCTTCCCCAACAGTCCTGGCAAAACCTACCTACCTTCCCTCAGCCCCCCCTGTTCCCCTTCCCGTTGTCGCACACATGGCTACCTTGACTTCCACCAGTAAAAGAGAACAGGGGTTAATCAGCAGGCAAAATCCTGTTTTATCATTATTTACAGCCACTACCCTAGCGAGCCAGAGTGCTACTAACCTGATTTCAGGGAGGCAGAACTAAACCCGGCAGAACACAGGAGTATAAATTATACGTATCCGAAATGCCAACCCAGCAGCAGCTCAAAGCCGCTCAAATGTCAATTTAAGGAAAAGCGTTTCGCAAATGGTATCTCAAATGAACATTTCTACTTCCAAACCACCCACCTCCCGACTGAAGCAACCCAGGAAGAAAAAAAAAAGGTGTCTTACCTTGTACATATCTCGACATTTTAGGGATTTATTAAAATACTCTGGTGTGTGTGTGTGTGTGTGTGTGTGTGTGTGTGTAAATTTCTAGAGAAGCCACGCTATAGGGCAAGTCTCTCTTCCTCCCTTACTTTAACAACCGACGTGTTCTTTCTCCTCTTCCTATATTTAATCCCTTAAGGGAGTAATTATTCAAAGCTATTAAAACTGCCTAAAAACAAATAAACAAACAAACAAAAAAACAAACAGGAAAACCTCCTCCACTTCCAAAAAGAAAGGAACTTAGTGTGACTGAGTCTGCTTAGAACTCCTGTCTACACTGCGCTCCTGACACAAACCAGGGCCAACTGGAGACTCCCGGAAAAGGTAAAATCACACGAACTTAAATTTCATCAATGAAAGAGGAGGATCTACAACGGCTATTTCACCGCCCCCCCACCGGGTCCCCACGCCCTCCTGGGCTGGACGGCAGCAGACACTGGCCGGCCGCACCCCCCATTCCCTCCCCCTCGCTGCCGTCCAGCCTCGGGCCAGTTCCCCGGGAAACCTCGGTCAGCAGCTGCCAGCGCCCAAGCAGGACGCGGGAGGCGGGTGAGGTCGGCAAAGAGGGGCAATGCAACCATTTTTACTAGCCTGTAAACACCCTAGGACTAGGAGGCGGCAAGAATTCCGCGCGTCCGCGGGCGGCCCGAGGCCTCCAGCTCGCCCCCTTCCAGCAGCGAGAGGCGAAATCCTGCCGTGGCTTGTTCTCGGGAGGGGCCGAAGGCCATATCGCCCCTCACCCGCAGCAAACATTAAGGGTCCATCCGCGAGGGGAGAACCCGCATGCCGCCCCAAGCCCGAGGCGTGCGGGACGGCCCAAATTGGGCCTCCCGGGCCACACAGCGGGTCGCGGAAAGGAAATTTACACATTTCCCAGAAAGAAACACAGCCTAAGGGGTCTGGAGAAGCCCGTCCTCGCCTTTCTCCAATCCGCCACCGAGACCCACCTTCCGCTTCTTTAGCAGCTGAGAAATTGGGGGCGTTTATGGCGTCCCGGGAAGAAGGATCGCAGGCTGAGAGAATGTCACCTCTGAGGCACCTTTCTCTCTCCCCCTTCTCCCCTCACACATGCACAACTTTAACTCCTCTCCCGCGGTCACAGCCCAGCTGCAGACCCCCTGCGCCCACCTGGCTACCGGTTTCTGACACCCCCAAGCCCCCACTTTCTCCCAAACGCCTCCCCTCCCCCCCCATTTGGAGCAGCCCCCCTCAATGCGGAAATGTCCCCGCGGCTCATACAGACAAGAACAACTACCAGTCAGGAGCCGAGGCGGATGCAGGGCCTGACCAATGAGACGCGCGGAGGTGGCAGGGGGCGGGACGTCTGCGGCCGGAGTGAGCCGCGCGGAGGTGGTCACTGAGTGAGACCCTGGGAGCCGCCTGTGGAGGCTGTGCCTACGGCGGCGGGGAAGGGGTGTTTCACCAGTAAAATACCTAGTCTTCTGCAGATACTTTAGCAAGGGAGAGACCCTGAAGCACGAGCGGGTTTTTTTTGTAGTCCGTAAAAATATTCCGATTTACCAGGGATTGAAGATAGATACCTAAGCGGCGGATAGAGCCCGAACGCCTCAGGCCAACTACCTGAGCGAGCCCAGGCCCTTCTCAGGAGATGCAAATTTCTACTCACTACTCCCGGTCTAGGGAGGCTGAAGAGGCTGGAAGGACTAAGCAGTGGGATATTTGGAGCCCACTAACAGAAGAAGGGATTTAGGGCGTCGAAAAAAGTGCCAGGTGAAGGCTCCGCCACTAGAACCAACACCGCCAGTACCTAATCCCATAGAGACTTCTGCTGTGATAGGCATTTACTTTTCTGATCAAAGTGGAAATGGATGTTACCCCTCGAGATGCTTACCTTTAATATTCTTGAAGTCCAGAAGGAAGGAGATGTTCAAAGAACGCTGGCAGTGGTGTGGGAACGGCAAGAGGGCCAGCCCAGCGCCCGCTAAATCACACCTGGTATTGCCAACACCTCTAAGACTCAATGGGCGTATCTCAGGCTTCCCTTCATGACTCAGTCAGCCTGCTTCAGGACCCGTGAATTGAGAGTGCTCTCTTAGGGACCGCCAATAAACCATGTAATTCTAGGAGTTTGAGGCTTTGGACAACACTAATCAAGGGAAAGTGAGAATTGTTTAATGATTCCTCTCTAAACAAAGTTTAATTATTTAGTGCCACATAGTCATATGGAAACATTATTAGATAAGTAACATAGAAAAGGCCAGTGATTTGTCATGCTAGAGGGTAACAGTCCTGGGTACTATATTTCTTTTGTGAAATCCAAAAAGACTGACCTCCCTGCTATAAAACTAACTTCCCCAAATAAAACCAAAAAATGTCTAAAACCCAGATATTTAAATTTTAATGGAGACACAATCTTAATCAGAATCTCTGCCTCCTTTGTGTGATGTAGAGAAATTCGAGCAGCATTAAATAGTAGTTATTGATCAGCACTAACACCAAAATAAGATGCCACCAAAACATTGGGCCCCATAGGTTGCTTAGCCTGCAAAAGATAAAGGGCAATGAAGAGTCTTTAATTTATACAAGGTTTTTTGTAAGTCAGATGATCCGTTATTTTCTACCTTTACAGAAGGTTAAGGGAGAGGAAGTGAGTTTTCATTGCAGCAAGAGCATTTCGTAATAGGTAAGAATGACATTTTGATTTATGAGTGATTAAATATTGAGATATAGTACCAAAGGATGTTGTACATTTGCTGCCTCAAGAAATCTCCAAAAAGTATCTGTCTTCAACGGTTGAGTCTGTAAGTGCCCAGAGACTGGCTCTTAGAGAAGTAGCATGCTAGAAGCTATATTCCTGGATGTTATTTTCAAATGGTGCCCTGTAAAATGGAATTTCTTTATATAGTGATTTAAACTTAAGTTTTGAGGCCCCAAACATTTTGTAAAAGCCTCCCACTTCTTCAGAGCCACTAGAAACAACCTCACTTGGCAGATAACATGGGGATAGGGAAAGAAGGTCATGGCAGTAAAGCACTTTCAATTTTGCTTAGAAGGCAATTGCCTATCTCTATTTATTTATATAACTTAATACCTGAAAAAGTCACTTTCTCTGGTGTGTGTGTGTGTGTGTGTGTGTGTATTTAATCCTTTTTTTCATGATAACGCTACTGTGGAATTTCCCTTCAAGTTGCATGGTGTTGATATATCTATCATTAGAAATCTGTAACATGGATAGATACATTTACAGATTAAACCTTTGCAGAAACTTGGGGGAGGTGTCTTCAGGAGGATGAGGATGTGGGCCTGGGAAGGACTGTGTATATAGGGGTAAGGTGGAATGAGATGGCTTTTTAGATTTAGTGCTTGGCACAGTGACTGGTATATAGCAAGCATTCAGTAAATGTGTACTGAACGACCAGTTTGGTGCCACCAGTAAATAAGATTTTTTAAATTTTTTTTTTAATATTTTATTTATTTATTTGACAGAGAGAGATCACAAGTAGGCAGAGAGGCAGGCAGAGAGAGAGAGGAGGAAGCAGGCTCCCTGCTGAGCAGAGAGCCCGATATGGGACTCGATCCCAGGACCCTGAGATCACGACCTGAGCCGAAGGCAGCGGCCTAACCCACTGAGCCACCCAGGCGCCCCAAGATTTTTTAAATTTGAGGGGCACCTGGGTGGCTCAGTCAGTTAAGCATCTACCTTTGACTCAGGTCATGATCCTGGAGTCCCAGGATCAAGCCCTGCATTGGGTTCCCTGCTCAGCGAGGAGTCTGCTTCTCCCTCTCCCTCTGTCCCTACCCCCAACCCTGTTCATGTTCTCTCTCTTTTACTCTCTCTCTCTCTCAAATAAATAAAGAAATTTTTTTAAAAAAGAGGTTTTAAAATTTAATTTCTATTTAGAGGTAATGAATTTTTAAGTTTTAGACATTTCTACCTAGAATGTGAACTTGGGCCAGAGTGTAAGACTAATACCAGCAAATGCAATGTCCTGATGACTTTACAGTAAGTTTTGCTAACTCCTAACGTGAATACTATCCAATAAGATGTGGTTTAGAAATGGCTAAAGTATGAAATATGTGTACAGACCAGCAATGTGTGTGGTCTTTTTTTTTTTTTTCCCTTGTCTATCCTCCTTCCATCCCCTACGCACAAGAAAATAAAGCAAGGCAGTTTTGGAGAACATGTCAGAGACATAAAAATTTTTGTGTCCTGCCCCAAGTGTTTAGCCAAGAAACCAGGCAACAATTATACACTAGACTGTTGCGCACATTCAATATTGGCTCCCATCTGTACCTATCTAAATTCTAGGCCACCCACGTGAAAAAGGAAAAAGGGACCACTGTTAGAAATTGCCAGTTACTGCCTAGATCTAACAATAGGGCATTTTTGAGTCAAGAGGTAACCAAATAGGGTTAACTGGAAAATGATATCAAACAATATCTGCGAGACAAAGTACTAATGAATGAGTAGTCTAAAAACATGAATGGTGTTTCCAGTTACTTGAGGAAGAGAAAGACTTCATTCTTTCCTGTTGCCAACACCCTGTTAATGAATCAGGAAGTTTGTTGAAACAAGTTGTGAATTTAAATTATGACATATCCTTCCATTTATTCATAGTATGATTTTTAAATTGCATTTGCAGATTATTTAAGTTTTCTATCACAACAGTAACAATCATTTTAAATAACTATGATGCTTTAAAAAACAGTTGTCTCACATTACAGATAATTATCTAAGAGTTTATTAGAGTTGATAAATCTTCTAAGTAGTTTTAAAAGTCATCAGGCCCAGAAGAATGCAGTTGAACTGCAACATGCATTATCTTGTTCTCATTTATCAATAATTTCCCTCTAGATTCTTCTTTGAAAGTTGCATAGAGGGCAAGTCCTTACTGTGTTGTCTCCTGTTTCTCCTGTTCTGCAAGTTGCCTATAGGAGAGTGTTGGTGAGAAATGGTGATGCCCATGAAGTTGTATCTCATTCATGTGCCAAACTGCATCTCCACATCCCCCCTTGTTGATAGAGGCAGAGGAGTCATTTCCTTTAATGAGTGGATAGCCATAAAACAACAAACAAACCCTATATTTTCTCAGGGTTTTTAATAAACATAGATCATTATGTAATCATAATTCAAAATATAAAAAACTCACTAAAAAATAATATATCGCTTTTAAACCTGTAAGATAAAATAAGCATTCTGCTTTTCTGTAGTGATATATGTATAGATGATGAGGTTACTTATTGACATTGAAATCCCCATAGAGAAGAGCTGTGAAATAGAAAAGTATTCAGTTTAATCCTATTTTTTTCTTCCTCTTTCAACCATATTAAAGATTCCCTGTTGTGCATTCCATCAGATGTCTTTTGATGGTTTTCCAAACATCTCTGCCTCTGGTCTAGCTTATTAAATTTCCTGCCAGTGCCACCACTGGAAGGAAAGGATAAAGAACTTCTGTTCCCTAACTTAGTCTCAGGGAATTTATTTTAAGCATTTCACACCCACCACTCTAAGTACTAAAGAGAAGATCCTCAGGACTGTTTTTTGGAAGAGGCCTAAATAATTGGGTAATTATATGTCATTAAGTGGGTAATATGATTAGGGAATAAAAAATAACAGTGTTTTCCCCCTCTCTAGAGTGGAAAGGAGGAGGAATGTCATTTAGAGAAAAGACCCACAGGAAAAAATGTGGTATATTAATGTTAAGTTCTACTACCATTTTTAATTGGACTTTTAAAAAAAATTCCAATAAGGATGAACATCTTTTTAGGAAAACCTAACCAGTACCAAAATGTCCATAATGAATAGCAGTACTCCTCTGCCCTACTTCTCTTTACTCCATCTTTGCACGCCAGAAGTGACCATTTTTCTTCTGACAGTTATATATACCTGATAGCTATTTCTAAATGTTTATAGTGTCTTTTTTTTTTTTTTTTGGTTCCTGGATTTTAGCCCGTATGCTTAACTTCTTGTTGTAACAGATATAGACTTTGCTCACTTAAAACCCTGTCCTTGTTTTCTCTTTTGTATTCATTTCCTAAACTTTGTAGAGCTATATTTCCCAACCTTTTCCTTATCACAGCACAGAGAGAAAATAATATTTCTGTGGCATCCTGAGATAACTTAGAGGGAATCTGTGGGCATCATATTGGACTTGGTGATAAGTTAATTGCTTTTTAAATAATAAAAGCATGAAAATAAAAAATAAGGGGCTCCTGGGTGGCTCAGTGGGTTAAAGCCTCTGCTTTTGGCTCAGGTCATGATCCCAGGGTCCTGGGATTGAGCTCTGCATTGGACTCTTTGCTCAGCAAGGAGCCTGCTTCCCTTGCTCTCTCTCTGCCTGCCTCTCTGCCTACTTGTGATCTCTGACTGTCAAATAAATAAATAAAATCTTTTAAAAAATAAAAAAATGCAAAGTAATAGGGGAATTATTAGATAAGGAACTTGTATAAAATCTTTTCAAATTTTTGAGTGAGAAATTTGAACTTGTCTGCATGAACATAACCTTTAGAGTCAGATTTTATGCTTGAAAAAGGTACACGTAGTTTTTGATCAAAAATTTCAAACTATAAGCTCTTCAAAGTCTTAATAGTCACTGTGGTAAGCTGAATAATGGTCCTCAAGATAACCAGTTCTTAGCCCCTGGGACCTGTGAATGTCACCCTGTCCCTGTAGGAACTTCACAAGTGTGACTGAATTAAGGATTTTCAGATGGAAAGATTATCCTGGATTATTTGGTTGGGTCCTAAATGTAATCACCAGTGTAAGGGGTTCCCTGGATAGCTAAGTCAGTAGAGCTTGTGACTCTTGACCCTGGGGTCATGAGTTCAAGCCCCACACTGGAGGGAGAGATTACATAAAAATAAAATAAGTAAAATAAAAATAATAAATTGTAGGCAAAGGGAGATTTGAAGACAGAGAAGAAAAAAGTCATGTGATAATGGAAGCAGGCGGAGAAAAGGCAACGTGATTCAAGGCCACGAGCTAAGCCATGAAGACAACGCACAGAAGCTGGAAAAGCCAAGGAAATGATTTTCCCTTGGAGCCTCCAGATGTAGTGTGGCCCTTGCTGACACCTTGATTTCAGCCCAGAGAAACCCATATTAGACTTCAGCCTTCCAGAACTATAAGAGAATAAATATATACTGTTATAAACCACTCAGTTTGTGGTCATTTGTTTCAGCAACCAGAGGAAATGAACATAGTCACCATTCATGAGGAATGCTGTACAAATAGATTCTTTAAAAAACTTAAAACCCATTTCTTTAGAACCCATTAAAAATGTATAATGGTAGAAATTATATTCATGGAATCTGACAGCTCTTTTTACTGATAAACACAATGATGAAATTTGATGTGATAAGGCAAGAGGATTTTTAATTCAGCTTAATTTTTATCTAGAAAATATTTTTAAATAATGATGAAGCTTTAATTTGTAAAACACATACTTTGTTCGATCAGTAAGATGAAAATTAGTTTGGATGCCATTAAAAGGGCATATCAGCTGCAAACAATCAGAAGTATGTGACGTCTGTAAAGTCAGAGTTTCAGAGCCACCAAAGTTGCACCATCCAGGAGCTCCATGCTGGCTGTGATTTGCTAAACACAGCCAAGGAGGTATTCTGCCATCTGGACATCTACTTCAGCAGCCAGCTGCTGAGCATACTGCTATTCACTTTGGATAACTGGCCTGTGGAACTACTGGATGTTTTTCATCATCCAATTCACCTGTAGAGACTCTGTTCCTCTTGGGCTGATAAAGGCAAGGCTGCTAGCAGCTGGAGACAACCAACCCTGGGGGTCCCAACTACCTGCCCCAGGCCTTAAAGACTCAATGTCATACTTCACAGCTGTAAGCCATTCAAAGCATTGAATTAGAAAATTCTGGTCTATATTACCACTCCGACCACTGCTGGGCATGACACCAAGAAAATGAGAATTTGGAGCACAGAACAGTGCTGAGAGAGACAGGCCATTCTCAATTATTGACTTTCAACCAGAGTTTAACAAAGGAAACATTAAATGTTTGCAAACCTACTGAAGTCCTGGCTTTGCATGGATCTATACGGTAACAAAAACTGAGATTATTGAAATAATAGAAGTAAACTTATTGAAGACTACTATCTGGACTTGGAGCATCACAGATAGATTCAGAGACTTTAAACTGTTTGATATCTTTTTAACACAGGCCAGCATGGGCTGGAGACCAGATAAAGCCACAAATGGAGTACCAGGATAATGAAAGAGAAATAAGGATCCAGATAGACCAAAACTTTCTTTAAGCCATGTTAGCTTGAGGGTTTTACCAATTTCCTAGTGAGAAGGAATAAAACAATGCTAAAGTCACATGGGTAATTATTTGAAATTTTTGTACGCACATATATATATGTATGTATGTTGGTATATATTGCATATATTTACGTATTTATTAATCACTTACATCCTTTCTTATTCTATAAAGAATTTGGGGCCAAGATGTATATATTCCTGATTAAGTTCATTGCTTAGTGAACTGGATATAGTATAGTTCATTCTATAGTGGTAATTCTGTAGTTTCGTCACTCTCATCTAATCCCTTTTGTTGTCTTTAGATAGTCATATGAAAGAACCCCTATAGGTGTTATTTTTAAAATGGCTTTTTCTCAACCTAGTGTGCCCAAATGATAAGAGTCTAGGATCTAAAGAGATTTGCTTGTGTGGGTAGGTGTGCTAGATTAGGTGTCTTATACATTAAATGATCAATCCCTAAAGATGTAAATTCTAAAGTCCTTTGAGAAGAATCCATACAAAATATGTACCATCACCTAAGGTTTTTGTTTAATTTATTGGTATTTTTTCCATTTCAGGTACTCATATTGGTTTCTAAGGAGGCAGAAGAGTATACTAGGGAAAAAACAGACTTTCTTTCTTCTTTTGAGTTTTTCTTTTGAGTTCCGCCACTTAGAACCTGAAAAGCTTGGATAAATTATTTGGTTAGCTCTATAAGACAGTTTCCTCACCTAAAAATGAAAGTAACAACTCATAACCTGTCTTGCCTCTTATGGAGTTATCATAAAGATCATCTTACTCACTGTTGTCACAGAGTAGAGTGATGATGATGATTTTAGTCAATGAAATCCTGTATTACCTTGATATGACATTAGTCTCAAGTAATTATTCCTTGTTATTACATATTAAATATCTATTTTCCATACATAGATGGTAAGCATTTTGAGAGCAAGGAGCTTTTATCTATCTTATATCCCCAGAGTATATATATCACAGTGTTTGGCACTCAAAAGAATTTGTTGAATGAATTATTAAATAAGATCTTTATGAATGAATTTAAAAGCTGTAGAGTGCTATAAAGGTGTATATTGGATGTTCCTCATTATTTCTTTAGGAATCATATTTTGGATGGCAAATGGTCAACTTATAAATTTACTTTTAGAACACTAAAGGAGGCATTTCAGAACAAATTCTATTGTGATAGAGTGTTTGCGTAGATGGCCACAGTTCCTTCCATCCCTGTGCCCCACTCCTTTGTGATGTGACTTTTGTCACTCCTCCCATTAAGAGGTGGAGTCTTTTCCTCCCAATACACCTTGAGTCTCAGTTGGCCTAGTGACTTGTTTTGACCAATAGAGTGAAGCAGAAGTGATACTGTGTGACATCTAACCTTAGTCCCAAGAAGCTTTTCAGCTTTTAGTCTCTCCATTGGAATGCTACCCTGAGATCAATGTGTGAAGAAGCCATTTGTAACCTGTTGAAAAATGGCAGGCTATATGAAGAAGAGCTTTTCCAGTTGAGGGCCCCTAGACCAACCAGGACTAACTGTCAGACATGTGTGACAGCCCATCTTAGGCTTTCCAGCTCTAGTCAGACCACCTAATGTGTCAAACTGGCCACATAAATGACTCAGATAAGACCATAAAATAATCAGTCACCCAGCTGAGTGAAATCCAACACTATGTATTATTTCACAGCACAGATGACTGATAGATTCATTAATATAGTGTCAAAGAAAAATAAAATCACACTCATTTACTTTTTGTTTACCCCAGAACTGCCCTTAATCTTTGCACACTGGACTGTATTTTTCAGCCCTCTCATTTCTCATCTCTAAATTCTATTCTCCAAACCCTTCTGAGGAAGAGATTTCTTCTGATCACTTTCCTGGTTAAATCAGTATCTCTAAGAGGCATCTGTGTGGCTCAGTTCATTAAGTGTCTAACTTTTGATTTTGGATCAGGTCATGATCTCAGGATTGTGAGATTGAGCACCACCTCAGGCCTCACACTGGGAGAGATTCTCTCTCCCTCTTCCCCCATCTTTATCTAAGAAAGAGTGAAAAAGAAAGAAAGAGAGAGAGAGAAAGGAAGGAGGGAAGAAAGGAAAAGAAAAAGAAAGAAAGAGGAAAGAAGGAAGGAAGGAAGGAAGGAAGAAAGATACCCCTAAACTTAGAGATCTGTCTTTCAGAGTATTTGAAATTCTTCAAGTGGAAAAAATATAGGTTTTGATTCTTAAACATATTTTTAATATAATTTAAAATATATTGTTTTAAAGATACATTGGATACTTCCAAGGTTCCAAGGATATTTCTTACATTGTTTTATAGTAAAAATGAAGATATAACTCAAATGTCACTAACAGGGGAATAAATTATGTTAAATATATTTGGTTTTATATATATATATACATATATGTACATATATGTACATATATGTATATATATATATCTCAACATGAAAAGATATTCCTTGTATCCTAAGTGGGGAAAAATAATCAAGCTGAAAAATATATGTAGTAAGACCAGTTTTTACAAACTTCCATTTAAAAAAAAGTTTGCTTGCTTATTTGTTATCTAAGACAGGATAAAAATACACCAAAATGTCAATGGTTACCTCTGGGTGGTAAGATCATGGGTGACTCTTTTCTTTTTTTAAAAATTAATTATAGTACTATTATACTATGAAGAAATATTTGTGTAATAAAAAATAAGTCACGTTTAAAGTATATATTTACCTAACAAGAAAGAAAACCCATATTCCAACACCAATATTCATCAACCTAGTCCCTTGTTCATGAATATGGAAAATAAGAATTACCGGATAATTGAGGAAAATCAATTGCACCAAAGAGAAGGGCAATGATAAAACAGAAAGCCTAAGTATGAAGGACATGAAGATTGAGTCAGAGAATTAAAGGTACTATAAACATAAAATAAGAAAAGTGACAATCAGAGTACAAGAGATAATGCTTTGGAGTTAAAAATGTAATCATTAGAGGTGCCTGGGTGGCTCAGTGGGTCAAAGCCTCTCCCTTTGGCTCGGGTCATGATCCTGGGGTCCTGGGATTGAGTCCCACATCGGGCTCTCTGCTCAGCAGAGAGCCTGCTTCCTCCTCTCTCTGCCTGCTTCTCTGCCTGTTTCTCTGCCTACTTCTGATCTCTGTCAAATAAATAAATAAAATCTTTTAAAAAATGTAATCATTAAAATTAAACCATTTGATAGTAGGGATGAAAGGTAAATTTCAAGGATTCCTGGAACATACAGCAAAGAAACAAAAAAAATAGAAAATATGAAAGAAAAATTATGATATGGTATTATCAATCTAGAAATTTCAGCATCCACCAATGTCCATTTGATTTAACTGTTGGACCAGTGTTGACCAATGTCACAGACATCAAACTATTCTTTTTTCTAAATGCTATCTTCAGTCATGACCTGTCAAATCGCCCTTTCCTGCCTCTTGACAACACTGGTCACTTTTGGCTTTCAAGACTCTAGTAGTTCAATTTGAAATTCCAATTTCATGTTCCATTTAAATCTCATCTCCCCATTCTCCAGTCATTTTGGTTCAGGCTCTACCTGTGACTCCAGCAACCTAGAAAGGAAAGTATGTCTGTATTTTCACTCTTCCCTCTACTTCAAAAATACACAACAGTTGAGGTTGTTGTTGGTCTTCCCTTCTTGTGAGAAGTGATTTTCGGTCATTATACCTTACTTAGTTTAGGAGGTAGGAAACACACTTCCCTGCTCCGTTTGGAAAAGATGCTACACTCTTGTTTACAATGCTGACAATTTCTTTTGTCACTCTCCTTCCTCAATCATCATAGTACCTGGGATAAGTTGGGATGGGTGATTGGGGTACTGGTTGAGAGTAGCAAAGCTCTAATTACTGAGACTTTTCTTTAAAATGAGAGATACTTAACACCTCTTGGCACTCAGCTTGAGATATTACCAACTCTAGGGCAATGGGATAGGTCCTAATTAAATCCTATGATGTGTCAAAAAGAGGTTCCAGGGAAACAACAGAAAAATTCAAGGGCTAGAAATAATTAAATAAATGGTAAAAGAAAATGTGAAGAGAAACAAGTTTTCAGATGAAATATGTCTAGGAAAAACCAAACTGGATGAGTCAAGCCATTTCCTTTTTCACATTCTTATGAAGTTTCAGAGCACAGATTCATTCACTTATTCGCTCAAAAAATATTCATTGAACACTACCATGAACTGGGCCCTGGTAAGCTGCAGGTTTATAATAGTGAACCTAACAGAGAAGTATACTAAGTAGGGCTGACAAGCAATATACCAATAAATAAAACAATAATTAAATAATTACAGATTAAACAAAAAACTATGAGTGAAGTAGAGTGCTGTGATCCAGAATAACAAGGAACATTAATGTTGGGCCCCAAGAGGCTAAGATGGCGCCGGGTGGCCTTCTCTTCCGGATCGGGAACCCACATGGCTGACCACAAAGGCGCCAAAGTGGCGGTTTCGGTTTCCCATCAGTTTCGTTTCCCGCGAGTCTCCACCCCCTGCAGGGCGTGTCTCTCCCAACTCCCGCCGACTCGGCACATCCCCATTGGCCCCCACTTTGCTGACCTCACTTCCCTTCCCTCACCCCATATAAGCCGCTGCCCTGCTCAATAAAGCGAGATCCTGCTTCGACAGACCTCCCGAGCCCGGTGTCTTCTGTGGGTGCGTTCCGGGTTCGCGACACTCGCCATCCCGCTCAGCCCCAAGGAGAGGCCTCTGGCTGGCCCGGGCGCCTCCTCCCCTCGGCGGGGAGCCCAACACATTAATATGGTAACATGGTCAAGGAAAGCCTTTCTGAGAGGTAGCATTTAGACTTCTGCCTATGGAGGCTAAAATCCAACTCACATTGTGGACTCCAGGTTACCTTTATGTGTGGGTTAACCTGGAAACCCCAAACATTTAAGCTAAAATCTGTTGGATTAAAAAAAAAAAAAAAAAAAGGAACCTATATAAAGACCATGGAGAATGTGTGCTAGATAGCACAGCAAGTACAGAGGCTCTGAGATAGAAGGAACATTGTGTATTCTAGGAGATGATAGGAGGATGGAGTGAGGAAATAAGTGAGTGAAAAATAGAGAGAGACAAGAAATAATTTTGGAGAAATAGGAAGGAATCAGACACGTACAGCTGGTTGTACAGGTTTGGGATTTATCCTAAATGCAATAAAAAGCAATCTAGTCATTTAAAGCAGGGAATTGACATGATATAATTAACATTTTTAAAGAGTATAGAATATATTTTGAAGAGTATAGAATATATTTTGAAGGTGGATATAACAATTTGGTGATGGATTCATTGAGGAGGGAGGAGTCATGAGGAGTGAACAAAAGGAAAGAGTCAAGGAGGACAATTTATCACAGAGCTATTTATTGAGGTGATAAAGGCTGAGGGAGATCCAGATTTAGAGAACCATTTTGGTCATGTTAAGTTTGAAATGTCTGGGAGACATACAAGAGAGATGTTAAGTAGATATTTAAAGATGTGAATCTGGAGCTCAGAAAGGAAGTCTAGCCTACTGATATAAATTTAGGAATTGTCAGCAGATAGTTTTTAAAGCCATGAGAATGGATAAGATCATGTAGGGAGAAGACATAGAGAATAGAACAGAGGATACAGAAACTCTGGCATTTAGAGGTTGTATAAAGAAAGGAAAACATGTGAAGGAGAATGAGCAAGAGGAGCCAATTATTCAAGAAAACCAGGATAATTGAGCCTAGAGAGAAGAGTATCAGAAAAGGTCAATAATCAGAGCTCAGTTAAACTGAGGACAGAAAAGAGACTCAGCTGAGTAGAGATTGTCTGTTAAATTTACAAGAGCAGTAGAGTGATGGGAAGATTGAAGTAGATTGAAGTTTGCCATTTATCTTCTCAACAACATTGATTTTTAGAAGACGATGAAGCAATACTTTCAAAGTTCTGAGAGAAAATGACTCTGAACCTATAATTCTATGAGCAAAACATTCAAGTATGAGGACAAATTAGGGAACTTTTCACCTTTGTGGGGTGATTCTATGCTTTTTCAGTGGGGGAAATGCCTAAGGAAATGCTCCAGCAAAATGAACTCAAGAGAACTAAAGACAGAGATGTGGGAATTTAATAATAGGTTACTTCAGGAACACAAATATTTAGGCTCTCATGGTAATCAATAATAGTAGAACAGAAAGAAGGATCTAGAAGAACATCTTTAAGAAAAAAGTATGTCCATTTTATGAAATAGTATGGTTAAAACATTAATAATCTCAATGATAGGGTGACATATGCTTCTCCTGTCTTCTTCTAGACAACTGGAATCTTTAGAAAAGGCAAAAAATTGTGTATGCCATGGTCCAAAGATGAAACAAACTAAAATGTGACATTATTATGAGTAATCAGTATACACATAAAAAAGAGAATCCATTTGACATTATACCTAGAACATTATCCTTCAATAAGTATAAATCTAGTAACATGGTTTATGACTCCCTTTTCATGAGTTTATTCATACTACTTGTTTCAGCAATGAATAAGATTTAAAAAATGGTAATGCTGAAAAAGAAACTCCTAACTTTTCAAATTAAATTTAATGATAAAATGTGGGAGACTTGATTATTCTAACAGTAAATATAAATATTGACAATGTAACAGTAATGATAGAGCTAATGGAAGTTGGTAAGTGGAGGAAAGTGAAAGGATGTCAAATATATTAATCTTACATAATAGAGGAGTCAAGACACCTTCTGAAGTAGGTAAATCAAGAAATAGAGGTGTGAGTATATTCTTTAAAGCAATAAAGTAATAAATAGAACTTAATGTAATATAATAAAAATTTCAAAGAGGAGACCAAAGGAAGAAAAATTAAGAGTCATATAATTGAGCTAAATTCTTAATGTTGATTTTTAGTGTGGAGTCAATAAAAAAATGTCAGGAGTTAAACCAAAAAGTGGCAGTATATATGTATTATTTTCAGTTATGAAGATAATTATCAGATATACTAAAAACAGTGTGACATAGCTACATTTGGGACCTTTTTTTTTCAAATTGTGGGAATGAAATTAATTTAGTGTGTTATAACCTACATTAGACAAAGAGGGAAAAAGGAAATATTAAATTGCATTGCACTAATAAGGGTAAGTAAAATCGATGAAACTTTTCTTAACTTTGTGTGTATGTGTGTCTGTGTGTAAAATGTAGTTGCCAGTTCGGTCCTGGTCAACAAAGTGCTCTAGGAAGTACATTTTTATCTTTCATTTTTCTACTCATCTGATTTTTTTGATTCATTCATGTAATAATTTAAAATATATATCTTTAGTTTTGGAATTTCTTTGTTTTTAATACATAAAAAATACAAACCCATAAGCTTCTGTAACATAAAGTGGTTTATTTCCTAATAAAAGCAAGTATTAGGCAATTTTTTTGAGAAACAAAATGATAGGCAATCTTCCATTACTTAAGAAAGGAAGAGTTAACAATAAGTTTTGAGGATTACTTAAGGCTCACAGGAGGGAAGGCTGGGGCAGAGGCAAGAGTTTAAAGTGTTAGAAGTCTAGACAATGGATTAAGTAAGAAGAAGATAAAGCAAGAGAAATAAAAATATTAAAATATTGTCGGGCGCCTGGGTGGCTCAGTGGGTTGGGCCGCTGCCTTCGGCTCGGGTCGTGGTCTCAGGGTCCTGGGATCGAGGCCCGCGTCGGGCTCTCTGCTCGGCGGGGAGCCTGCTTCCCTCTCTCTCTCTCTGCCTGCCTCTCTGCCTACTTGTGGTTTCTCTCTGTCAAATAAATAAATAAAATCCTTAAAAAAATAAAAAAATAAAAAAAAATAAAATATTGTCACACTATAAGCCAATGCTAAAGATGATTTAAAATGAACAAATTATTTTATTGATTCTATATAATAGTGTTTTATTTAACAGTGAACAATATAATTGCTTACATTTCTATGGTAGCTTTCAATTTTCCTCAGTTTGCCCTTAAGGAAATTTGAGACCATTTTTGAGTACCTGCTTACTTAGACCCTCCCTTTTCTAAAAGCTTCTATTCCAGTGGGGTAAGACCTCTGTGGTCTTGTGTACCTTGTGACCTGCCACCTAGCTGTATATACCTAATTGGATCAAAGAAAGACTACTGACCCAGCCTGTACCCATGAGATTTTCTCTCCTAGGAATTTGGAGTTGTAATTCAGAAATCCTGATCATTTTGTGTTAGTCACTGATAAGAATATCAATCTGGGGCAGCAATATTTGGTCCATCTGCATAGATACACAGAAAAGAACTCATCTGCCTCATCTGCCTAAAAAGGAAAGAATAAAGCATGGAAGAGAGGCCACTAGTTCATCAAATCAACAAATATTTAGGTACCTACTGTTCCAGGTACTGTTCTAGATATGAGGGACACAGCAGTGAATAAAACTGAATCTCTGCCCTTGCCAGTGTATATTCTTGGGGAAAAGAGGAAGGTGATGAACAAATACATATTTAATAAAATGTGAAGTAATAATAAATTCTATAAAGAAAAATAAAGGAGGGCAGGAAATAGAAAGTTTGAAGCCAGGATCAGGAAATAATTTGAGCAGAGACTTGGACCAGCTGGGGAAGGTAGCCAAAAATATATCTGAAGGAATTTCTGTCAAAGTTGAAGTTCTAGGACATGCAAAAGCTTTGAGTTGGGAACATCCTTGGGAAGTTCAGGAGACACAGTGGCAAGAAGAAAAAAAGATAGATCTACACCTTGATAAAGAGGAGATCTTAAAAACATCCAAAGAGAAAAGATAGATTACCCAATTGTTATATAAACGGGGTCAAGATGGCATCTCTGTATTGGTCCCTATATATTTTTTACTTATTCCCAGCAGGCTAGGACCTTCAAATCAAAGCCTGCTAGTGCCAATTCAAATTCTTACAATCCAGTTGCTTTAAGAGCATCCTAAACAAGAAGATTTCTAATATTTAGTTCCTGCCTGCTAGTTGTACCCCATGAACTGCACCCAAGATCTTCTAGCCATAGATAAAACAAACTCTGTAGCTTTAAGAGAACCCAAACTGCTATTGCCCTTCAGAGCTCTCTGACCCAGGGATTCCCTCCAGGCTACTGAGTGACATATCCTAGACACATGAGCCCCTCTCCAATTCCCCTCTCCTTGGAAGTTCCATTGTCCTTTTGCCCTTCTGCATGTTAGCCCCAGGCAGCTATCTCAGGATAGTCTCTTGCTATGGTTGGATTTCCCTTTTCTGTGGTCCTATCCAACTGCCACCTAGTAAGCCTTATTTGCAATATTGTCATCTCATGGTCTTATCTCTTCCTTGATCTGTCCTGAAATTCTTGAACTTACCACACCAATAGAACAAAATTAGATTGAAACTGACTTCTCAATTGCAACAATCAAAAGACAATGGAATAATATATTCCAAATAGTAAAAACAAATAATTGGTGGCCTGTAGTTTTATACCTAGCTGTACTACAACTTGAGAGACAAAAGTTGAGAATCCCTACTAAAGGATATAGTTCATAATTAAATAAATTATGCCACAAGGAAGAAATGAGATACAAAAAAAAGGGGGGGAAGAGAAGAATAACAATGGGGGCAGGTAAATACATGGGAAAATCTGAACAATTTTTAATTGTATAAAACAATGATAATAGTAACAACTCATGAGGGAATACAAAAACAAGATGCAGCTAAAATACTAATGATAATAACATGTACAATGGAGTAAGGCAATCATAGAAAAACTATGTTAGGTCTTTGTTTTATTCAAGATCAAGGTAGGTATATATATCAATTTTATACTTTAAGTATTCATATTAGAGATATCACTATATATAGAATTGGGACACCTGATCTTGAGGTTGTGAGTTTGAACCCCATGTTGGGTATAGAGAATACTTGAAAGAAAAATCTTAAGAAAAAAAGAATAAATGTAGGATGTATTACTCCAAAATGCAGTAGACAGAGGGAAAGATAAAGAAAATTTATTTAATACAATAGACATGAGCAAAAAAAATTTTTTTAAAGTAAAACCCAAAAACAAATTTTTTTAATTTAAAAGAGAAAATAAGCATGAAAAAGATGGTAGAAATAAATCCAAATATTTGTATTAGTGAACATTTAATAAATACCACTTGGACTAACTCACAAATTTAAAAATATAGATTATTAATTTAGATTATTAGATTAAGAAAAATATATAAAATGCACCTGAATGGACTTTACAGGAAACACATCTAATGCGAGGACACAGAAATATTTAGGTAGCTAAGGAAGAACTTCTACGGTAAGTCAACAGAAAAAAAAAGTTAAAAGATTGGAAGGGAATAAATAAAACTGTCATTATTTGCAGGTAAGATAATTGTCTACATAGGAAAATCCAAAAGATTCCACCAACAAATCATCAGACTTAATCAGATAATTAGCCAAAGTTTCTGATATAAAATTAATATACAAAATTTAAATGCATTCTATATGCAACTGGGAAAATAACATTTTAAAAGATATTTTTTGTGATAGCAAGAAAAAAATTTAGAACATCCTTTGAATATTAGGCAAGATCTTATGGAGAATATTGTAAAACTTTAATGAAAAATATAAACATATTGTTGGATAGAAAGACTCAATATTATGAAGAAGACAAGTCTCCTAAAATTAATCCATCCATTCCATTAATTTCAATTGAAATTTTAGGTGAATTTTTTCATTTTTTTAATTTTAGAGGCAGGCAGTGAGCATGAGCCAGGGGAGGAGAAGGGAGAGAATCTCAAGCAGACTGCCTGCTGATTGGGGAGCCCCATGCAGGGCTTGATCCCAGGACCCTTAGATCATGACCTGAGCCAAAACCAAGAGTTGGACACCCACTGAGCCACCCAGATGTCCCTTAGGTGGATTTTTTTAACTTGACAAGTTCAATAGAATTTTATATAGAAATAAAAGGCTCAAGAATAGACAAGATATTCTGCAAAAAGAAGGGGGGAAGATTTGCTCTATTACATAAAAGACTTCTTATAAGTTTATATTAAGTAAAGTATATTGACAGTGACCTAGCAACAAAAACTTGACTAGAGGAACTAGAGTTAAGAAACTGATCCATATCTATCTATCTATCTATCTATATAGATATATATAGATATATAGTGACTTGATTTATGCCAGATGAGTATTATAGATTACTGGAAAAGGATGAACATTAATAAATGATACTAGCCTTTGAACTGCTTATCTTCAATTTTCTTGTTAAATGAGATATTAATGTCTGGATTGTTTACTATTAGTTAGATTTTTCTGTTAGTTGCAACTCAAAGATTTCATAACTGATATAGGTCCTAAGATGTCCTAGCCAAAGACATGTGATTAAAATAGCCCAATCAGAGTGGATCCTGTGACTTGTGGAGGAACAACAGGGAAGAAACTATGACTTTTCTACTAAACTTGAATCTGAATGAATGTGTGCCTGGGGTGTCTGGGGAGTACCACATAGCTCCTAAGAGTGATGCCAACACAGTGGAAGGCAGAGTAGAGGATGAAGAGAAACTGAATCTGTGTGATAGTTTGAATCCTTTAACTGAGATCCACCTTCTGCTATCTACTGATGGACTTTGCAATTATGGAAACCAATAAATCCCTTTTTTATTTGTTTTAGCTATTTAAAGTAGAATTTTCTGCCTTAGGGAGCCAAAATGATCTCACTAAAAATGGTAAACTCAACTCACTTTTTCTAGAGTTTATGATAGAAACCATGATCAGACATGGGATTTTTAAAATGTTGTTGGCTATAAAGATGAATATAACTCATAAAGCCAATGTGTACCCATTGTATAGATAAGAAAACAAAAGCTGTACACTGGTTTGATTGAAACGTTTGGATCATAGTAATTAGATCTTTTGAAAATTCTATGAAAAACAAAGAGTCACCATGTTTTGTTCAATAAAACCAAAGCTGAATGATTGAGAAGGAGACCATGGAGACCCTCAGAAGGAGGGCTTACTTTGTTAGCCAAGTAATAAAGATGCAAGAAATAAAATAAACTCTTGCCTCATCCTCTAGGTTTAGGGAAGCAATTTTACAAATATGCTATATAAGCTGATTTTAAAATTCTGGTATTTTGCTCACTAGGGAGTTTTGCTAGGATGGCTTACAAAGAAAAGAGAATTAAGAGAAGTCTGAAAAGTTATGAGATTAGATTTGTGTTTTAGAAGATCTTTCAAAATGAGAGATCTAAAACTCAAACAAATACCAGATTTGTGGATTTGTGTCAAAGAAAATAATCTACAGAAGTAGTTATCAAAATTAATTTTAGCATTGGAAACTTTTTTTACATGAAATCTTACAGAGAATTTCAATATGTAAGTTAAACAAATATATTTGTTAGTATAGATTTTTTAAGTTGAACTGTATAGGATTTACTTATTAAAGAGGAAAGGAAGGATGCTAATCTTGAAGAATACCCTAAAATTTTAAAATCAAGAGTGATAGATAATAGTTCCATTCTTATCATCATTAACATTTGATTTATCTATTAGTTTTAGTTAAGCAGGAGTAAGATAAAATATTTCCAAATGGTAATTTTAGGGTACTTTTCAATTAAATTCAGAACGCTGAGAAAGAGAAGATAGATTTAAACATTTTTTTACTTCAAGTTTAAGCCACTAAGCCTATTAGTAGAATTATTTATCATAAATATGAACGTTTAGAGAAGGAACTAAAAGTTACAAGTATTGCTTAAAATTTATAATAGGATACAGTATTATGAAACCATGTTTACATATTAGTGTGTTGTTTTGTTGCTTAAGTGGCTATTTTGCCTCAACAGAGAATTTGCCTAACTCATGCATTTGAACTTTTAACTGGTTTTTTAGTTCAGCATGATGCTTGTGCGTTGTGGATTTCTGTTCATTTATATAATTTTATGTCAGTAAATGTGACATAAAATATAAAAATAAATTTTTAAAAAGAGGAATAATGAAGGACCATAACTTTAAATTTAATTCACATTTTTAAAAATTTAATCCACATTTATAAGAAGCTTAAGTGAGCCCACAAACATATTGGTAAGGGAATCACAAGGACTATTCACAAATATTACAGTTTTCTTCCTGGGTGGTGATAGGATTGCTCTTCCCTGATGACCTTGGAGTTAGCTGTGGCCTGGTGCCTTGCTTTTGCCAGTGAAATGTGAGCAGACTTAGCATGTATCATTTCTGGGCAGATGTATTAAGAGCAAGTGCCATTGCACAATTCTTCATATTTCTTCTCCCTGCCGCCGTGATTAAAGAAGCACACTACTGAGAGGGAGTCTCCATCAGCCTGGATTCCTGAGCGATGATGAACAGAATCCCTTGCTAACCTGCAGTAGACGTGTGTATAATCAGACACTACAGATAAGCCAAAGAAGCCAGTTAGCAGAATGAGGAGAGTAGGACAGAACTGCAGAGAGAATGTAAGGTGCATGGGAGAAAAATAAGAGGGAACAGCTGATCCCTAGAATTTCTTTGGTTCCAGGTCCTGTAGACTCTAATACTAAACTCTACATTATCCTCTGCAGCTTGATAGGACTCCTGATACTTGAAAAAAAAAAAAAAAAAGCCTAAATAAAAAGTGTATTTCAACTTCCCCAAATGCATATGCTGAAACAAAAGTTAAGTGCATTTTAATATAAATTGCCGACTGTCACCCACTAGCAAGGTAGAGAGTGTTCTTTTCAGTGCGGTTGGCTAAACTGGTTATGCACATTAAAAAAAAAAAAAAAGTAGGGAAAAAACTTTGCTAATGGGAAAAAAAGTTAAATGTATTAATCAGGGTTAATTAGTAAGGTTGAATTTTTAACAGATTTTTCTAAATCATTTACTCCTTCTTTAGTAATTAAAAAAAAATGTATTTGTCTTGCCAATTCATGTACTAGGACCTTAAAGGTTTTTTGTGGGTATGTATGAATTTTTTGTGTTGTAAAACTTATCACAAATATTTCTCCAATTTGGTTTCTATTTTCAGATTTTTATTATGTTGGTGGTTTATGTCAACTTTTTAAAAAATTTATTTTTTATTTATTTTCAGCATAACAGTATTCATTATTTTTGCATCACACCCAGTGCTCCATGCAATCCATGCCCTCTATAATACCCACCACCTGGTACCCCAACCTCCCACCCCCCGCCCCTTCAAAACCCTCAGATTGTTTTTCAGAGTCCATAGTCTCTTATGATTCACCTCCCCTTCCAATTTCCCCCAACTCCCTTCTCCTCTCTAACTCCCCATGTCCTCCATGCTATTTGTTATGCTCCACAGATAAGTGAAACTATATGATAATTGACTCTCTCTGCTTGGCTTATTTCACTCAGCATAATCTCTTCCAGTCCCGTCCATGTTGCTACAAAAGTTGGGTATTCATCCTTTCTGATGGAGGCATAATACTCCATAGTGCATATGGACATCTTCCTTATCCATTCATCCGTTGAAGGGCATCTTGGTTCTTTCCACAGTTTGGCAACTGTGGCCATTGCTGCTATAAACATTGGGGTACAGATGGCCCTTCTTTTCACGACATCTGTATCTTTGGGATAAATACCCAGTAGTGCACTTGCAGGGTCATAGGGAAGTTCTATTTTTAATTTCTTGAGGAATCTCCACACTGTTCTCCAAAGAGGCTGCACCAACTTGCATTCCCACCAACAGTGTAGGAGGGTTCCCCTTTCTCCACATCCCCTCCAACACATGTTGTTTTCTGTATTGCTAATTTTGGCCATTCTAACTGGTGTAAGGTGATATCCCAATGTGGTTTTAATTTGAATCTCCCTGAGGGCTAGTGATGATGAACATTTTTTCATGCTGATAGCCATTTGTATTCTTCATTGGAGAAGTGTCTGTTCATATCTTCTGCCCATTTTTTGATATGATTGTCTGTTTTGTGTGTATTGAGTTTGAGGAGTTCTTTATAGATCCTGGATATCAACCTTTTGTCTGTACTGTCATTTGCAAATATCTTCTCCCATTTCCTGGGTTGCCTCTTTGTTTTGTTGACTGTTTCCTTTGCTGTGCAGAAGCTTTTGATTTTGATGAAGTCCTAAAAGTTCATCTTTGCTTTTGTTTCCTTTGCCTTTGGAGACATATCTTGAAAGAAGTTGCTGTGGCTGATATCGAAGAGATTACTATGTTCTCCTCTAGGATTCTGATGGATTCCTGTCTCACCTTGAGGTCGTTTATCCATTTTGAGTTTATCTTTGTGTACGGTGTGAGAGAATGGTCGAGTTTCATTCTTCTAAATATAGCTGTTCAGTTTTCCCAGCACCATTTATTGAAGAGACTGTCTTTTTTCCACTGTATATTTTTTCCTGTTTTGTCGAAGATTATTTGCCCATAGAGTTGAGGGTCCATATCTGGGATCTCTACTCTGTTCCACTGATCTATGTGTCTGTTTTTATGCCAGTACCATGCTGTCTTGGTGATCACAGCTTTGTAGTAAAGCTTGAAATCAGGTAGCGTGATGCCCCCAGTTTTATTTTTGTTTTTCAACATTTCCTTAGCGATTCGGGGTCTCTTCTGATTCCATACAAATTTTTGGATTATTTGCTCCAGCTCTTTGAAAAATACCAGTGGAATTTTGATCAGAATGGCATTAAAAGTATAGATTTCTCTAGGCAGTATAGACATTTTAACAATGTTTATTCTTCCGATCCAAGAGCATGGAATGGTCTTCCATCTTTTTGTGTCTTCTTCAATTTCTTTCATGAGTGTTCTGTAGTTCCTTGAATACAGTTCCTTTACCTCTTTGGTTAGGTTAATTCCCAGGCATCTTATGGTTCTTGGTGCTATAGTAAATGGAATCAATTCTCTAATTTCCCTTTCTGTATTTTCATTGTTAGTGTATAAGAAAGCCACTGATTTCTGTACATTGACTTTGTATCCTGCCACGTTACTGAATTGCTGTATGAGTTCTAGTAGTTTGCTGGTGGAGTCTTTGGGGTTTTCCATATAAAGAATCATGTCATCTGTGAAGAGAGAGAGTTTGACTTCTTCATTGCCAATTTGGATACCTTTTATTTCTCTTCGTTGTCTGATTGCTGTTGCTAGGACTTCTAATACTATGTTGAACAAAAGTGGTGAGAGTGGGCATCCTTGTCGTGTTCCTGATCTCAACGGGAAGGCTGCAAGCTTTTTCCCATTGAGGATGATATTTGCTGTGGGTCTTCCATAGATAGATTTGAGGAAGTTCAGGAATGTTCCCTCTATCCTATACTTTGAAGCATTTTAATCAGGAACGGATGCTGGATTTTGTCAAATGCTTTTTCTGCATCAGTTAAGAGGACCATGTGGTTCTTCTCTCTTCTCATATTAATTTGTTCTATCACATTGATTGATTTGCGGATGTTGAACCATCCTTGTAGCCCAGGGATGAATCCCACCTGGTCATGGTAGATAATCTTCTTAATGTGCTGTTGGATCCTGTTTGCTAGGATCTTGTTGAGATTCTTAGCATCCATATTCATCAGTGATATTGGTCTGAAATTCTCCTTTTTGGTAGGGTCTTTGCCTGGTTTGGGGATCAGGGTAATGCTGGCTTCATAGAAAGAGTCTGGAAGTTTTCTTTCTGCTTCAATTTTTTGAAACAGCTTCAGGAGAATAGGTGTTATTTCCTCTTTGAAAGTTTTGTAGAATTCCCCAGGGAATCCATCAGGTCCTGGGCTCTTGTTTTTTGGGAGGTTTTTGATCAGTGCTTCAATCTCATTACTAAATATCAGTCTATTCAGGTTGTTGATTTCTTCCGGTTCAATTTTGGGAGTTTATAGTTTTCCAGGAATGCATCCATTTCATCTAGGTTGCTTAGCTTATTGGCATATAACTGTTGATAATAACTTCTGATGATTGTTTCTACTTCCTTGGTGTTAGTTGTGATCTCTCCCTTTTCATTCATAATGTTATGAATTTGGGCTTTCTCTGTTTTCTTTTGGATTAGCGAGGCCAATGGTTTATCGATCTTATTGATTCTTGCAAAAAACCAAGCTTTTAGTTTCATTGATACGTTCTACCTCTGGTTTCTACCTCATTGATCTCAGCTCTAATCTTGATGATTTCCCTTCTTATGTGTGGAGTTGGTTTGATTTGTTGTTGATTCTCCAGTTCTTTAAGGAGTAGAGACAGCTGCTGTGTTCTGGATTTTTCAATTTTTTTGAGAGAGGCTTGGATGGCTATGTATTTCCCCCTTAGGACCGCCTTTGCTGTATCCCATAGGTTTTGGACCAAAGTGTCTTCATTCTCATTGGTTTCCATGAATTGTTTAAGTTCTTCTTTGATCTCCTGGTTGATCCAAACATTCTTAAGCAAGGTGGTCCTTAGCTTCCAAGTGTTTGAGTTCCTTCAGAACTTTTCCTTGTGATTGAGCTCCAGTTTCAAAGCAGTGTGATCTGAGAATATGCAGGGAATAATCTCAGTCTTTTGGTATCAGTTGAGTCCTGATTTGTGATCCCGTATGTTGTCTATTCTAGAGAAGGTTCCATGTTCACTTGAGAAGAATGAGTATTCTGTTGTTTTAGAGTGGAATGTTCTGTATATATCTATGAGGTCCATCTGGTCCAATGTGTCATTCAATGCTCTTGTTTCTTTATTGATTTTCTGCTTCAATGATCTGTCTATTTCTGAGAGAGGTGTGTTAAGATCTCCTGCTATTAATGTATTTATATCAATATGACTCTTTATCTTGATTAACAGTTTTCTTATGTAATTGGCTGCTCCCATATTGGGGGCATAGATATTTACAATTGTTAGATCATCTTGGTGGATAGTCCCTTTAAGAATGATGTAGTGTCCTTCTGTATCTGTGACTACAGTCTTTAGTTTAAGATCTAATTTATCTGATATGAGAATCGCTACCCCAGCCTTCTTTTGAGGCCCATTGGCATGAAAGATGCTTCTCCATTCCTTCACTTTCAGTCTGGGTGTATCTTTAGGTTCAAAATGGGTCTTTTGTAGACAATATATGGATGGGTCCTGTTGTTTTATCCAATCTGCAACCCTGTGCCATTTTATGGGCACATTTAGGCCATTCACATTGAGAGTGATTATTGATAGATACGTTTTTATTGACATCGTGTTACCTTTGAAGTGTTTCTTTCTGTAGATTGTCTCTATATTTCTGTTCAATGCTATTCTTAGGATTTTTCCTCTTTTATAGAACCCCCCTTAATATTTCCTGCAGTGTTGGCTTGGTGGTTGCGTAGTCTTTTAAGCCTTGCCAGTCTTGGAAACTCTTTATCTCTCCATCCATTTTGAATGTCAGTCTTGCTGGATAAAGTATTCTTGGCTGCATGTTCTTCTCATTTAATGCCCTGAATATATCTTGGCAGCCCTTTCTGGCTTGCCAGGTCTCTGTGGACAGGTCTGACGTTATTCTGATGGGCTTTCCTCTGTAAGTAAGGAGCTTCTTTGTCCTAGCTGCTTTCAAGAGATTATACCTACAATTATGATTCCTCAATTTGACTATCAGGTGCCTTGATGGTTTTTTTTGGACTGCATAATCTTGGGTGGAGACCATTCAGCCTCTAGTACATGAGCGCTTGTTCCATTTGCGATTTGGGAAAATTTTCATGAAGAACTTGTTCCACTATATCTTCTAGACTTCTTTCTTTCTCCTCCCCTTCAGGGATTCCAATAATTCTGACGCTGGAACGTTTCATGGCATCATTTATTTCCCTGATTCTGTTTTCATGGCTTCTAAGCTGTTTGTTCCAGGCTTCCTCCTGATCCTTTCTCTCTATCTGTTTGTCCTCTAGATCACTAATTCTATCTTCTGTCTCAGTTACCCTAGCTTTGAGAGAATTTAGATTAGATTGGAACTCATTGAGAGCATTGTGAAGCTCATCCCTGGTAGCTTTCAGCTTAGCCCTAACATTGTGAACATCCTGTCTGGTCACTTTCAGTTCTGCCCTAATCAATTCCATTTGGTCATCCATGGCTTTCTCCAACCTAGCTATAGCCTAGATAATTGTTAGCCTGAATTCTCTTTCCGACATATTGTCTATGTTGATAGCTGTTAGCTCTGTTGCAGAAGACCCATCCTCTGTATTTTTCTTCTGTTGGGCATTCCTCCTCCTAGTCATTTTGATGAGAGATGACTGAATAGATTTAGCTGGATGTATCGACCGTGGTGCAGTCAAGGTGCACCTTGGAATGCTTCTGAGCAATCAGGATTCCCCACCCAAACGAGAGAAGAAAGAAAGAAAAAGAAAAAAGAGAGACAGAGAGAGAGAGAGAGAGACAGAAGAAAAAAGGGAAAATAAAAGAGAAGGTTCAGCCCAAATGGGCCCCAAGGTAAGATTTATGAAGTATACAAACAAAAAGATTGATAAAAGTATATGACGAGAAAAAAATATATATGCAAATAAAGGAAAAACCTCATCAAAAAGAACCCCAAGTGTAAGATTTATATACTATCAGAACAAACACAAAAACACAGAAACAGTGGTGGAAGAAAAAGATGGGAGAGTGGTTATAAATTCTCAGTGTGGATAAGGAAGGTTGTTTTGATTCTTCCTGGATATATCTTCATATCTTTGTTAAAGGACTCAGCTTTCCTAAGATAAAGGGGGATTAAAAATTGGTTTACCTATAGGGGTAGTATTGATTGGGGAAAGGAGATTACTTTGAAGTTTAACTCTATATGAATATTAGAAAATAAAAATAAAAAGGAATAAACTAGACTAAACTGAACTAAAATTTTTAAAAAATAAATTCAAAAAATAGAAATTCAAAAGAAAAACACAGGTGTACCTATCAAAAAGTTCAGGTTAGAAGGTTATTATGGAATATGATGTACTGGACATCTCACTGTGACGGTAAATAGGTTAAAAAATTATATATATTTAAAAAAAATGAACCAGAATAGTGGGAACAAGTTAAAAATAAAAGTTGTCCTAAGAAGTAGTGGCGGTTGTTCTCTTGTAGTTTTTTTTTCCTTTCCTTGTTGGTTTTCTGGGGGAGGGGCCTGCCACATGGGTTTTCAGTCAGTGATGTTCCCTGAGTTAAGTCCTCCCGTCCCCCTCAAGGGGGTGGGCTCTGAGGAAATTGGATTTTTTCAGGCTTTTGTTCTCTGGCAGTTTTTATGTTTGTTCACTTTTTTTTTTCTCTCACCTTGACCGCTTTTGATGGTTTTTGTAGTTTTAGAGGAAAACAAACTGCACCCTGACCTCCCTCTCAGAGAGAAGCCTCAGTCTGGCTGCAGAGCCCAAATAAGTTCCCCCTTGGCTGCTGGCAGAGCAGGTTCCGAGTCACGGTCCCTGGGGACGCAGGATCTTTTGCTTGTACCCAAAACCACGGCAGCGGCGGCTCTCTGGGCAGCTCCAGACCATCAGAGAGGTTCCAAGCAGTGATCACACACTGAGATTTTCCCGCTGGCCTGGGCTGGGAGTGCCTGGTCTTTCTGGGTCTAAGAGCGCCCGGCTTGCGCACACCTCTTTCAGGGGAGGCTGTGGGTCTAGCACGCGTTTCAGAATCTGAGAACGGGGCGCAGATCCAAAAGCACCAGGCTGGGCCTTCGCGCACCTCTCTCAGGGGAGAGTTTGGGGCACGCGCATCTCGGGCTCTATGGCAGGGCTTGTGCGTTCTGTCATCTGGGGAGGCTCCCAGCCCTTCACAGGAGCCAGACCCCATGTGTTCTCGGGCACGCTGGTGGCTTGGGGACGAAGACCTGTTTTCTCCGCCGCACTCTTTCTGGCTCATCACCAGGGGAGGCTGTCCTGGGACCAGGGACTTAAGCCCCTGTCCCTAGCTGCCCGATTCCCACAATTCCCCCCTGCCCTGCCCCGTGATCCTTTGCTCTTTTGGAGTGCTTTCAACCAGTCTCCAAGTTAATGCTGGTCCCCAGACACAGGGCACTCTCGCTCGTATTAGGGGTATTACTTTCCAACCGGTCGCCTCTGGTGGCTCTCTCTCCCTTTTATCTTCCGATATCAGTCCACCATTCCCACTCTGCTTTACCTGCCCACTGGAGTTTTCTTCCCTTGTAGAGATCCAGACGTGTATAATTCTGATCTCAGGCTGATTTCATGGGTGATCGGAGTTCTTTGGTAGGTAATCAGCTCACTTTAGAGTACAGGTTTAAAAGGCGCCTCCTCCTACTTCCCTGCCATCTTGTCCCCCCCATGTCAACTTTTAACTGTTATGTAGTAACACATATTTTTCTTTACTAAGTCCATCATTGTATCTAAGATGAAAAGTTTTTACCCAGCCAGAGATTGTTAATATTCATTCTTTATTTTTCCCTTACTCTCCTTTTCTCACCTATCTGATTCTCATTCATATTGTACAAAATTTATCATTTGAGAGACACCTGGGTGGCTCAGTCAGTTAAGCATCTGACTTTATCTCAGGTCATGATCCAGAGTCCTGGGATCAAGTCATGCATAGGGCTCCCTGCTCAGTGGGGGATCTGCTTCTCCCTCTGCCTTTGCTGCTTCCTCTGCTTGAGGTCTCTCACTCTCTCTCAAATAAAATCTTTAAAATTTGTCATTTGAAGCAAACTGTAAATGCTAAGGCAAATAATTAACATAAACAAATGATTATTTTCTCTTTCTTTCCTTTTTTAAAAATTTATTTATTTATTTTAGAGAGAGCAGAGGAGGGGCAAAGGGAGATGGAGAGGGAGAGCATCTCAAGAAGACTCTCTGCTGACCACAAAGTCTGATGTGGGGCTCAATCTCATGACCCTGAGATCATGACCTGAGCTGAAAGCAAGAATTGGACACTTAAACTGACTGAGCCCCTATTTTCTCTTTTAATGATAAGATTTTTTAACCTATAATTCCCAATATATTTATACTTTATTTTGGTGTATTGCATGAAATTAAGATTTAATTGATTTATTTTCCAAAATGGCTAGCCAATTATCCTGGCATTTTTATTGAATGATTCTTTTTTCCTCCCCCACTAATTTGTCATGCTCCTTTGCCTTCATTTTTCATCAAATATAATGAAGTTTTAATTTCAACTTATCTATTCTACATTGCACATTTATCTGTCTCTTTGTTCCAAGGTGGTTTTTGATAGAGTCAATTGAGTGTATCAAAATTTGGTTATCAAAATACCTCTTAAGTTTTGCTGATGTGTTTAGAAGGAAAAGTGTCTTGATGTCTGTGGAATCTACAACTTACTTTTATTTAGTTCTGGAAAGAGAGAGAAAGCAAATATAGCAAAATGTTAACCCAGTGAATCTAGTTTCATTATACCAGTCTTAACTTTTATATGTTTGAAAAGTTTTTTTTTTTTAAGGTGAAACTTTTTTATACTTTTCTTTAATGAAATTTTAAAAATTAGGTGTAATTTATATACAGTAAAATAGATTTGAAATTCACAAAATAAGTGTTTGTAGTGGGGGTGGAATAGAGGGAGATTCAAGATGGCAGCATTGACAGATCCTGAACTTACCTCCTCCCATAAAGACAATAAATAAATCTACAGCTCCAAGTGGAACAATTCCCTGTGATAAGGACTTGGAAGCTAGCTGAAAAGCATCCTCACAACAAAAAGGCCATATTAAGGCAGGTAGGAGAGGAAGAGAAGTGGTTTTGTAAGAAACTCCATGCTAGGGCAGAGATCTATAGTTGGGAAGGATCTCTTAATACAGAGCTTCAGAGTGAGGGATTTGTGTCCAACATTCCTAACCCTTAGAAGCTGCACCAGAAAGAAGGTCCCCAAAGCATCTGGCCTTGAAAACCAACAGGGTTTACTTCTAGGAGAACCATAGGGCCTTAAGAAATGGAAAATCTGCTCTTAAAGGGCTTGTCCATATCCGCACTCACCCTGGGACCCTCCACAAAAGCAACAGTTTGAAAGGTGCCTAGACTATAAGCAAAAGAGACTCTTTGTTAATCTTAAAGCATCTGCCAGAGAGGCAGGAAACTGTTGGGACCTTTCCCAGAGACTGAAGTCTTGGTGGGTGCCATTTTTGCATTCTTCTATTTTGTTGGTGCCAGTGTTGCACAATTTTCACAACTCCTCTCTAGCTTGCTAGCTCTGATGGAAGCTTCTGCCCCCACAGCCACAGCCATGGCCCACTATGCCATACCCTGGCCTGGTGGTTCCAGCACCCCATTCCCATGTGCTATAGTCATGGCCTGTCCTGCCATAGGGGGAAGACACATCAAGGGATGCCCCTTGAGTGCCTGGCCTCTGTGTCTAGCCAATCACAATTCTGGGCTCCACATATGAGAAATTAGAGATGGTCCTTGGCAGACAGCTGTTCCCAGGGCAGAGCACAAATAGACTGAAATACACCTTTAGGCTTCCTGTGAAAAGGTATATTATTTTCATTCCAAGAAGCTTCAGTCTGAGGGGCAGTCTTCAGGTTTGTCATACATCCAGAGGCTACAGAGATTCACTCTGTGAACATGGGCAAGGAGACACCATATTATTGCAACCCTTTGGCTTTGCCACAGTTTACTGATACCTCCCATAAAGAATCTTATATACATATTGAAAGCCATATTTTTGCAACAGTCACCAGGGAGCTCCTTTAGATCTGGTGTGGAGTCCAGCAAAGTTTACAATTATGGAACCACAAGACTATACATGCTTACATACCTTAAAACCTGTTGCCCAAGGATCTGGCTTGCAGTTAGCCTGAAATTAGGTACTTTCTAAGACCTCTTCCTTTGGAACACTGATGGGCCTTGGCACACCCTTAGCAACTGGAACCTATCAAGAACAAATAAGGCTATTTAGACATTATGAAGATTAGAAGCAAGGGCAAGGTAGAGTGATAAAGTTCACCTCTTACATAAGGCCATTCCTTCAAGACAGTAGCTGTTTCATGTAATACAGAGTCAAGCAAAATGAGAAGACAGTGGGGTATGTCCCAAAGAAGAGAATATGACAAAAGACCTTAATGGAAGGATATAAATAATCTACCTGACAAAGAGTTCAAAGTAATGGTAGTAAAGATTCTCACTGATCTTGGGAGAAGAATGGATGAACATATTGAGAACTTCACCAAAAAGACAGAAAACATAAAGTACAGTGGTCACAGAGCTACAGAATACAATAACTAAATTACAAAATACATGAAATTTTCAAAGCAGACTAGACAAAGTAGAAAAACAGATCAATGACCTGAAAGACAGGGCAGTGGAAATCTCCTAATCAGAACAGCTAGAGGAGAAAAGAATTTTTTCAAGTGAAGATAGCTTAAGGCACTTGTGGGACAATATCAAGCAGAATAACATTTGCATTACAGGGGTTAATCAGGAGAAGAGAGAGAAAGAGAAAGGAGTAGAAAACTTATTTGAAAAAATAATGGCTGAAAAACCTAGCTAACCTGGGGAAGAAAACAGACATCCAGCTCCTGGAAACACAGAGTTTTCAAATAAGATGAATACAAACTGATCTACACCAAGACACATTATAATTATAACTCCAGAAGTTATAATATTGAAAGTATCAAAAGAAAAACAACTTGTAAAAGACAAGGGAAACCCCTAAGACTATGAGCTGATTTTTCAGTGGCAACTTTGCAGGCCAGAAGTGGGCAGCTTGATATACCCAAATTGTTGAAAGGAAAAAATTTCAAACCAAGAATAGTTTTCCTGGCAAGGGTATCATTCAGAACTGAAAGATAGATAAAAGTTTTTCAAGTAACAAAAACAACAGTTGCTCATCACCACTAAACAGATCTTACAGGAAATACCAAAGGTTATTCATTAGGATTGGGTGGGAGGGAGGCACTACCAAGTAGCAAGAAAATATGGAGGTTAAGAGACAAAAGTAATAAAATTATAATAATTAGTTAAGGTATACAAAAAAATTTAAAAATGTAAAATATGAGATAAAAAACAGAACAAACACATTTGGTGAGGGAGTAAGAATGTAGTTTTTAGAATGTACTCAAACTTAAGATGTTATCAACTTAAGATAGACTATTATATACAGAGACTAGCAAATATTAATAGACCTAAAGAGAGAAGTTGGAGCCAAGAATATACAATGAGAAAAAGACAAATATGTGGTTTTGGGAAAATTGGATAGCCACATGCAAAAGGCTGAAACTAGATCACTATCTTATACCATATACAAAAATAAACTCAAAATAAAGACTTGAAAGTACAATCTGAAACCATATGATTCCTAGAAGAAAATATAGGCAGTTAGCTCCTTGATACTGATCTTAACAATGTTTTCCTTCTTTCTTTCTTTCTTTCTGTCTGACTCCAAAGGCAAGGGAAACAAACAAAAATAAACAACAGGACTACATCAAACTAAAAAGTATCTGCACAGCAAAGGAAACCATCAACAAAACAAAAAGGCAAGCTACTGAATGGGGGAAAATATTTGCAAATATCATATCCAATAAGGGGTTAATATCCAAAATATATAAAGAACTCCTAACACAATAACAAAAACAACCTGACTGAAAAATGGGCAGAGGATCTGAATAGACATTTTCCCAAAGAACATATATATGGCCAACAGGCACTTGAAAAGATGTTTAATATTACTAGTCATCAGAGAAATGGAAATCAAAACCAGAATGAGTTATCAATTTCATGCCTGTCAGAATGGCTATTATCAAAAAGACAAGAAGTAAGTGTTGGAGAGGATGTGAAGAAAAGAGAGCTTTTGTACACTGTCGGTAGGATTGTAAATTAGTACAGCTACTACAGAAAAATAGTATGGAGATTCCTCAAAAAAGTAAAAATAGAACTAACATACAGTTCAGCTATTCCACTTCTGGGTATTTATTCAAGAAACACAAACACACTAATTCAAAAAGATACATGAAACCCATGTTCATTTCAGGATTATTAAAATAGTCAAGATAATGGAAACAAGTGTCCATTGACAGATAAATGAATAAAGAAGAAGGCAATATACATATATATAGATGGATAGAAATATAGATATAGACATGTAGTATATATATTGTACACGCATATACACACACACAACAGAATACTACTGCCATAATACAGCCATAAAAAAGAAGGAAAGCTTGCCATTTGCAGCAAATGGATGACCTTGATGGTATTATGCTAAGTGAAATAAGTCAGACAGAGAGAGGTACATACATCATTTTATTTATACACAGCATCTAAAAAACAAAACAGGTACTTGGCTGGGTCAGCTGGTAGGGCATGTGACTTTTAATCTCAAGGTTATGAGTTCAAACTCCACTTTGGGCATAGAGTTTACTTTAAAAAACCAAATTCGTAGGTACAGATGGGTAATTATAAGAGGGGAAGGAGGTTTGGGGGGTAGACAAAGTTGGGGAAGGAGCTCTGCCATAGGGTGATGCCTGGTAACTGGACTATGGTGGTGATCACTTTGTAGTGTATACAAATATCAAATTATAATGTTGTATGCCTGAAACAAATACCAATTTTATCTCAGAAAAAAAGAAAAGAAAAAATAGGGGAAAATAAGAGCAATACCTTTTAAGTGAAGTTTGTAATTTGGTTCCCTGTTTAAGACAAACATATTGACATCAGAGTTTCTTTTTTTTTTTTTAAAGATTTTTATTTATTTATTTGATAGACAGAGATCACAAGTAGGCAGAGAGGCAGGCAGAGAGAGAGGAGGAAGCAGGCTCCCTGCTGAGCAGAAAGCCCGATGTGGGGCTTGATCCCAGGACCCTGAGATCATGACCTGAGCTGAAGGCAGAGGCTTAAACCACTGAGCCACCCAGGTGCCCCTGACATCAGAGTTTCTAATGAATATATTTTTAAAATTTATTTATTTGTCAGAGAGAGAGAGAGAGAGAGTGCACACAGGCAGGCAGAGTGGCAGGAAGAGGCACAAGGAGAAGCAGGCTCCCTGCTGAGCAAGAAGCCTGATGTGATCACTGGGATCATGACCTGAGCTGAAGGCAGCTGCTTAACCAACTGAGCCATCCAGGCATCCCTCTAATGAATATATTTTATGCTGTCTTTAAAAAGATTCAATTAAATTTAGTAGGGTGTTTTTTTTATTTTATACATTCCATTAAGTAAGTTAATAATAACAAAAGCGGATCTGATTGAATAATTTCCTCTATGACTCATTTTGAGAACCTGTGTGAAATAAGACTTAATTTAACATTTGATTTCTTCAAGGAATTGATTCCATATACAATTGGAAAACCATAAGGTACCTGGAAATAAACCTAACCAAAGAGGTAAAAGACTAGTACTCTGAAAAGTATAAAACACTGATGAAAGAAATTAAAGATGGCACAAAGAAATTGAAAAACATTCTGTGCTCATGGATTGGAAGAGCAAATATTGTTATAATGTCCAAAGCAGTCTACACATTTAATGCAATCCCTATCAAAATAGCAACAGCATTTTTCACAGAGTTAGAACAAACAATCCTAAAATTTGTATGGGACCACAAAAGACCCCAAACAACCAAAGCAATCTTGAAAAAGAAAAGCAAAGGTGGAGACATCACAATTCCAGAGTTTAAATTATATTACAAAGCTCTAGTGATCAAGACAGTATGGTACTGATACAAAAACAGACACATAGATCAGTGGAACAGAATAGAAAACCCAGAAATAAACCTGCAACTATGTAGTCAACTAATCTTAAGGCAGGAAAGAATATCCAGTGGGAAAAAAAGATCGTCTCAACAAATTGTGCTGGGGAAAATTGGACAACATGCAAAAGAATGAAACTGGACAATTTTTAAAGTTTTATTTATCTTTATTATTATATATACAGACAGTGCAAGTGTTGGGGAGGGGAAAGGGGAGAGAAGGAGGAAGAGAATCTCAAGATGACTCCCTGCTGAGCACAGGCTCGATGTGGGGCTCGATCTCAAAACACTGAGATCATGACCTGATCCAAAATCAAGAGTTGGATGCCTAACCAATCGACCCACCAGGTGCCCCTGGACTACTTTCTTACACGTTCAAAATGGATGACAGACCTAAATGTGAGACAGGAAACCACCAAAATCCTAGAGGAGAATACAGGCAGGAACCTCTTTGACATCAGCTGAGCAACTTCTTGCCAAGGCGAGAAGAAACAAAAGCAGAGGTAATCTACTGGGAATTTATCAAGATAAAAAGCTTCTGCACAGTGAAGGAAATAATCAACAAAACTAAAAGGCAACCTTGAATGGGAGAAGATATTTGCAAATGACATATCTGATAAAGGATTAGTATCCTAAAAATATATAAAGAACATATAAAACTCAACACCCAAAAAACAAAATAACCCAGTTAAAAAATGGATAGAAGATACGAATGGACATTTTGCCAAAGAAGACATATAGATGGTTAACACACACATGGAAAGATGGTCAACATCACTTACCACCAAATACAAATCATAACTACAATGAGATATCACTTGGCACCAGTCAGAATGGCTAAAATTAACAACATAGGAAACAATAGATGTTGGTGAGGATGCAGAGAAAGGGAAACACTCTTACACTGTTCCTGGGAATGCAAACTGGTGCAGCCACTTTGGAAAACAGTATGGAGATTCATCAAAATGTTGAAAATAGAACTACCTATCACCCAGCAATGCACTTCTAGGTATTTACCTAAAGGACACAAAAATACTGATTCAAAGGGATACATGCACCCTGATGTTTATAGCAGCATTATCAACAATTGCCAAGTTATGGAAAGAGCCCAAATGCCCATATGCCCATTGACTGCTGACTGGAGAAAGAAGTCATGGTACACACACCCACCCACCACACACACACACACACACACACACACAGCAGCATATTACTCAGCCATAAAAAAAAGAATGAAATCGTGCCATTTGCAATGATGTGGAGCTAGAGACCATTATGCTAAGTGAAATAACTCAGAGAAAGAAAATACTATTTGATATCACTTATGTGGAATTTAAGAAATGAAACAGATGAACATGGTGGGGGGGGAAGAGGTGCAAACCAGAAAACAGACTCTTAACTATAAAGAACAAACTGAGGGTTACTGGAGGGGAGGTGAGCAGGTGGACAGGTTAAATGGGTGACGGGTATTTAAAGAGGGTATTTGTTGTGATGAACATGGTGTTATAGGTAAGTGCTGAGTCACTAAATGTTACACCTGAAACTATATTACACTGTATGTTAACTGAAATTTAAAGATGTTTTTATTAATTTAGAAAGAGAGAAAGAGGGCATGATAGAGCACAGAGGTGGCGAGGAGCAGAGGGAGAGGGAGAGACAGTCCAAAGCAGACTCCATGCTGAGCATAGAGCCAGATGTGAGCTGGATCTCACAAATATTAGAGCATAACCTGAACTGAAACCAAGAGTTAGACATTTAACCAACTGTGCCACCTAGGTGCCCCTACTAACTAGAATATAAACAAAAACTTGAAAAAGAAAAAAATTAATATTTGATTTTTTGAATCTGTTTTATGTTTTCAGTAGTAATGTGAAATCAAATTTAGAGTATGCACACTGAAACTCTATAAGTTTCAAAATAAACTTCTGAAGTTGAATTTTATTATGAAGATTTTGCAAACTCAAAGTTCTTTTTGTTATGTAATAATACATAAGTAGCATATAGCCCAGTGCTTTGTTAGCATTTTTTATGACTGTTTATAGTCTAAAATTATCCTAACCACTCTTATGTACTATGTTGACATCTTTTATATATAACTATTAATATTATTCTCCATAGTTTTCCTTTTAAATATCAAATTGATTGACTCATAAACCCAAGCTTTCTTTTCTACTTCCTTTAATAAACTATTTAGTTGTTGCACAGTATATCCCAGGAATCATATTCCCTCTTCCCCTACACAAAAACATCTTAGATTTTTATCTAATGTTAATTAGTTAAGCTGTTGGAAAAGATTTTACTGACCACCAAGGAAATACACTTATCTTTACTCCTTAACTTCTTACCTAATATGTGTGTGTCTGTGGGGAGGGGGGAATGTGTGTTTTTTCCTGAAATCCTTATATTTTCAATTTTGCACTCTTTTCTCATGCTTTTGGCCTTTGGATGGGGCCTTGGTTTTAGTTAATTTACAGCAATTGTTGCATTTTATATAATACAACAGTTTTTAAAACAATTTAAGGCTGAGGTACCTGGGTAGCTCAGTCAGTTGAGCTCTTGATTTTGGCTAAGGTCATGAACTCAAAGTGGTGAGATTGAGCCCTGCATTCGGCTCCCAGCTCAGCGAGCAGTCTGCTTGAGATTCTCAGTTTCCATCTGCCCAAACCCCCAAATCATGGGCTACCCCCCAAAATAAATAAATCTTTAAAAAATAATAAAAATAAAGACAATTTAAGGCTACTGTCAAATCTAACATTTGGAAACACAATAAACAGAGTTCTGCCTCCTGAGGGCTGTTGTGACCAAATCCTAACATGACTTTTTGTTGAGGTACTTCACTATGGTCCTGTTTCTATACTGTTGTCCCTAAAGTTGTTGCCAAAACACAAATCAAATCTTATACCTTTGCTGCTTACAAAGCTTCCATGGCTTCTAGCCACCTACAGGTAAAATTTGAAATCCCTTAGAACACAAAAAGAACCTTTTACCATCTGGCCCCATCTAACTTTTTTACCCTCATTTGCATTCCTCTTAATATGAACACAGGAGCTATAGCCATGTAGAACTGCTTGTCAGTCTCAACAAATTATTTTTTATGTCAGTGTTCTCACTTATTTGGTTACTTCTGTTCAGAACGTCCTGCCCTTCTCTCCCCATCTCCCCACCCCAATTCTTAGTATCTTTCAAAAGCCAACCAAAGTTCCCTTCCTCGGTGACAACATGTTCAGACTGCGTGGCAGTCACTTCTTCCTCTAGTGAGGGAGAGTGACAGAGAAACAGAGAAACACACGGTCAAAAGACTATGAACTCATTAAGGACAAGGACTTCATCATTTATTCACCTATGTGTGCCCTAAATCTACCAGTCACACAGTAAATGAATGTTGAATTGCATTTTACTGAATAATATGGATTGAGTCTAATAATTGCATTTTCACTTTAAAGAATATTAACTACGTAGGTTTTCTCAGGTTACAGGTTCATAACATGCTTAAAAAAACCACAGAATAGTTGCTAAAATTTTACAAATAAATACATTCTTATAATTTTTAATAAATTTTAGTTAAATTTATAGAGGCTTTCTGTTTGTTTGTTTGTTTGTTTGTTTGTTTTTTACTTTAAGTACTTTAAGGTATAATTCATAGAACTCATGTAAATGTCTCAGGGTAATTTGAAAGTATATAAAGCATAGAAATACTATTGGAATGGATAGCTGAGATACAAATATTAAAGTATAGGAATGTGCCAAAAAGAAATTCTTCCCTGGAGAGAATACATGTTTTTTTTGTAATTAGCAAAACCCTGACATATTTAATAAGGCATTGCAAAATCTGCCCCTCCCTTCCTCCCACCAGAGGAGGCAAAGTCAAAGTTTACACTGCACTTTGTTTAGAAACTCTGGAACCATGTGTTTAAAGAATGACAGAGGTTTGTCAAGACTTTCTGCCAAAGCACATCACAAGCTTAACATGTGTTTACTGCCTGCTCTCAAAAACTAGTCTCCATGAGCCAGCCAGCTGCTAGCTAGCATTAGGGATACCCTCTAGCTAGTGAGGCCTCAAACTGGGTCACATCTCCATTTCCCAAAGGAAGCTCTGGAAACTTTCTGCTGTCTTTGTTTCTCATATAACTTGTTAGCTCTGTTTTATAAAATTCTGCAATTTTAACCTTAGAGCCATGACATTAAAATTTATAAATATGAAAATGCATATATATATATATATTTAAAGATTTTTTAAAAAAGATTTTATTTATTTATTTGACAGAGAGAGACAGAGCGAGAGAGAGAACACAAGCAGAGGGAGTGGGAGAGGGAGAAGCAGGCTTTCTACCAAGCAGGGAGCCTGATGCAGGGCTCGATCCCTGGACCCTGGGATCATAACCTGAACTGAAGGCAGACGCTTAATGACTGAGCCACCCAGGTGCCCATGAAAATGCACATATTAAAATGTTCTTAACTAAGTTAATAACCTTCCTGATCAACTTGTTTTTCCCAAATACTTTGTTACAATGCAGCCATCTTTGCAAATGCCTACCTCAAAAAGTTGAAGTCCTAACAATAACTGAACATTTATTGAGTGCTCTTAATGTCTCAAGCACTATGCTTTTTTATCTTTTGGTTCTCATAGGAGTTTTTGGAAAGAAAATGACTCAAATACATGTTCCTGCCCCCACCTTTTCCCCCCTTTCTTCCCCTAATGCCTTACTGGAGCTACTCAGTAATTAAAAGCAGCCACCAGAGGCTCTTGTTGATTATCTGTGTTTTGGTGTGGGGGGGGGGTGCCTTTAAGAGAGGGTAGATACTATGAGGTCTGTAACTTGGGAAAGCCAACTCCCTTTAGGAGGAAGATGACTGTCTGGGTAGATGCAGTCACTCTTTTAAGTGCCTGAGAAAAGAGTGTTTCTCTTCCCATTCTTGGAGAGCAAGAGTCAAAGAAGCCCTCACCTACCTTTTTCAATGGAGTCCCAATTTGCCAGCTTGCCTGCTTTTGGCTAGAAAGTGTTTCTCAAAATGCTGTCCTTGGACCCATAGCAATGGCATCACCTAGGGGAATCTGTTAGAACTTGTTAGAAATGCAAATTCTCATTAGAGGTCTATACATCAGAAACTCTGGGAGCAGGGCTCAGGAAGATGTGTTTTAATAAGCCCTCCAGGAGATTATGATACACACTCAAGTTTGAGAACCAAGGGGCCAGGAGAGCAGAAAGTTTAATAGCTTCCACCTGCTGGAAACCCCAGCTACCTAACGTAGGAAGGTGCTGAGGAACTCATATCCATTAATAAGGCATAGGAAGTTGCCATGCATTTCATGAACTCAGTAATTTGTGGGAGGTTTGTTTTCATTGAGTGAATAATAAAATGTTTTATTTATGCTGGAATCCATCATTTCTTCATTCCCACTGTCACTCTCCTAATTCAAACATTCATTAAATGATTCTTTATTGCTTAGGCCATCCCTGTGGTCTCTAACTGTTCTCTTCATTTTCAGGCTCTCCCCTACTGCTGCCAAAGGAATCTTCTGAAAGTCAATATGGATTATGCTCCCACTGTTAAAATAAATTATAGGAGGGAAGGAAGAAGAAAGACTGAGAGGTAGGCAGTGACATATTACCAGGTCTTAGAGACCATTTTAAGGATTTGGGGTTTTATTCTAAGTGCAATGAAAAGTCCTATCTGGCTGAAAGTTTTGACTTTCTAAGCTCAGAGTCTTTTACCCTAGCGTCCCTAGACCTTCGCATTAGACCCTATGTCTGTGAGAATCCAACCAAGTTTGCTAGGCCTTTCTCAAGCACTGTGTCATAGCTGCTTGGGAGCACTTCACCCGCTGGCTAAGTTCTCTCAAACCTTGCCCCATCCGTTGCCATTTTTGTCTTCTGTTTCTCTGTAATCAACCATAATGCTCTGAAAGGGAGGCAAATTTTATCTTCACCCTCTTAGGGTTCTTTTTGATTGGGCCTGAGAATTAAATTGGCATAAGACTCATCAGCAGGAGAAAAGCATACCAATTTATTTAATACAAGTTTTGCATGACACGGGAAACTTCGTAAGGAAAGAAGACCTAAACGAGTGGCCAAACTTACTTGCTTTTATATTAGGTTGAACAAAGAGAGGCAATTATGGAAAAATGACTATATGGGGAGGCTAAAGGAAGAGAAGAATTATTTTCACAAGGTTTGTATTGCAGTCTCTTGGTCTTAACTTCTTGTCCTTGATGATAGTGTTATGTTCCTTGTTGTATAGAGAGGTCATCTTTCATATAGGAATTTCATCTCCTGCTTTCAAGAAAAAGAAGGAAAGTCAGAGTGGTTTTCTTATATTTGCTGTTGTTCAAGTGCCCTTAATTAAAAATATTAATATGCCAGAGTAGCATATTTTGGGGTGACATTTCTGAACTCCTTCAGTTCCTAGCATGCCTCCAGATGAGGCCATACAAGTTCACGCATATATGGATAATATGCCATGACTTTGCAGGGTGTGGTACTGTGCCAAAAAAATGTCAAGTAAAAGAAAAATGAACTAATGTTAAGAATCCCAAGATTTAACCCACAGGCTCACCTAGTTGCCTAGGGTGAAGACATTTCAAGTATCTTACTTAACCAACACTGTTAATTTATACCATTGAGTATAATGAGAATTACAGGATGTAAGACAAGAAAGGGCCTCCATAGCTAGAGGCATAGTTATAACTATAATTTCAGTGTAGGGGTTGGCAAACTTGTTGTAAGGGGCTAGACAGTAAATATGTTCAGCTTTGCCGGCCATACGGTCTCTGTCACCACTACTCAGCTCTGACTTTGTAGATGAAAGCAGCCCTACACAATATGTAAATGATTGGGCCTGGCTCTGCTCCAATACAATTTTATTGGCAGCAGATCAGATTTGGCCCATAGGTTGTAGTTTGCCAACCCCTGACTTGGTGTATAATTTCAGTCCTCATTGCTATTTGTTGTTTTGGTTTTTTCTCAGTTTTTTTTTTTTTTTTTAATTAAGATCTAATTTACATTGAATAAAATGTAACAGCTCTTAAGTGTACTTTTTGATGAGTTTTTGAGAGTTGTGTTCACCTATATAATCATCATCCCAATCAAGACATAGAACATTTCCATTCCCCCAGAAAGTGCCTTCGTGCCTCTTTCCAGTCAGTCCCCACCCCCACCCTGAGAGGTAACTATTCCTCTGATTTTTATTCCTATAGATTAAGTTTACCTGTTCTTGAACTTCATGTAAATAAAATTATACAGTGTCTTTATGTCTGACTACATGGCTTCTTTCATCCAACTACTTTGTGACATTCATCCATGTTGTTGAGGGTATCAGTAGTTAATTCATTGCTAAGCTGTATCCCACTGTATGAATATACCTGCTATTAGTTTCCTAGAACTGTCTTAAGAAATTACAACAAACTTCATAGCTTAGAACCACAAAAATTTATTCTTTCACAGCTCTGGAGGTCATAAGCCTGAAGTCAAGGTGTTGGTAGAATCATGCTCCCTCTGAAGACTCTAGGGAATATTCCTTCCTGGCTTCTTCCAGCTTCTGGTGGCTCCTAGTGGTCCTTGGCTTGAGGCTGCACTTTATCTCTGGCTCTATCTTCACATGGCCTTTTCCTCTGTGTCTCTGTGTCTTTCTTCTTGTATATCTCTTATATGGAGAATGTCATTGGATTTAGTACCCACCTTAATGGAGGATGATCTCATTTTACTTAATTGTATCTGCAATGATCCTTTGTTTCCAAATAAGATCACATTCACAGGTTCCACATGGACTATCTTTCTGGAAGCCACTATTCAACCCACCACATTGTATCAAATGAGCAGATAATAGATATTTATTCTTTTCCTTTTTTCTTTCTTTTTTTGTTTGTTTGTTTTTGGCTTTTCTTGGCTATTACAGATATCGCTGCTATAAATGTTCTTGTTTAAGGCTTTTTGTGGGTGTTTTCAACCTCATAGTTTTAAAATTCTGGTTCTAATTATCTTACTATAAGATGCAACTAATTTTCTTTTTAGCGATAATCACCCATAGTAACATTAATTCTGACAGGAATTTCTCTGAGAATTGATCAACCTGCATACACCTGACTTTAAAATGTTGTATGAATAAAAATATAATACTGCCAAGAGATAAGACATAGAATTCTAATAAGTATCTTTATTTTTGTTTCTTTCTTCTTTTTAAAAAAACATTTTATTTATTTATTTGACAGACAGAGATCACAAGTAGGCTGAGAGGCAGGCAGAGAGAGAGGAAAGGAAGCAGGCTCCCTGCTGGGCAGAGAGCCCCATGTGGGGCTTGATCCCAGGACCCTGGGATCATGACCTGAGCAAAAGGCAGAGGCTTTAACCCACTGAACCACCCGGGTGCCCCTTTATTTTTGTTTCTTAACCTTGTAAGTGTTTCCTGAGTAAATAGTGCCTGTGGATAAAAAATAAGAAGGAAGATCCTGATCGCTACTCTTCATAGTAGAGTAATTCCACTAAAGCAGAACAGTTTCTGTTAATGAAATTTCTTAGAAATAGTTTTAATAAATGATTCATTTTTAAAAAATCTATTGGAAAGTCTCTAGGATTATTATTCATCACACTGGTAATCTTTTTATTGAATATTTGCTTCATTTATTCAGCAATTCTAGGAACTGCTGATTGGCTACATTATTCATTTATAAAAGCAATTTAAACAGTGCTCAGGCTCTGATGACACTTGGCAAGTGTAACAGAGAAAAACATAGAGTTCTTATTATACTTTTTAAAAAGACAGCTTAAAATGATCCTATAAAATGGCTTGGAGTTTTTAAAATAGGAATACAATTATGCAATGTGCTCTTTTATTACCACATGTGTTTTGTAATGTCTATAAATCAAAAGTCTTATGTAACTTTTTTGAAAAGTGCAGGATTATTTTGGGATATAATTTTTGGAAACTTTTGGATGGATAAATTTGAAATTTTCACAAATACTAATTTTCTATTTTTTACTGTATCCTGTCCCTTTAATTTGAATTTTAATAGGCCTACCTTTGAAATCAGAATTGACAGTTTGCTATATTAAAATTGCAATTTCTTGGGGTACCTGGGTGGCTCAGTGGGTTAAAGCCTCTGCCTTCGGCTCAGGTCATGATCTCAGGGTCCTGGGATCCAGCCCCGCATTGGGCTCTCTGCTCCGCAGGGAACCTGCTTCCTTCTCTCTCTCTGCCTGCCTCTCTGTTTACTTGTGATCTCTGTCTGTCAAGTAAATAAATAAAATCTTTAAAAAAAAAAAAAGAAATTTCTTCATACTTGACACAACTATCCAAAGGATAAGTTTTAGTATCCTGAGAGACAGTCAAGACTATGACAACACAGCTAAATGCTATAGAGTGTAACTTGTTATATATTTTTAAAAGATACATAAGTGCTACTTTCAACACTACAATTTCGAAACCATCTAGGCATTTTAAACCTATTTCATGTGTAGAATTATTTGCCAGATTATATTATTATCCAGATTTTTTTAACTTCCTCTATTAGTTTGGAGATATTTTCAGTTATAAGTAACAGAATAACAGACTATTAGATCTTAAGCAGAGGGATTTATTTATCTAACATAAGAAGAAATCCAAAATTAGGTGTTTGCTGGCATTGGTTTAACTGCTCAATATAGGGCTTAGGTTGGTTTCTCTATGATTCTCTTTGGCTTCTCTTCATAGTCATAAGCTGGATGCCACAGCTCCAAGCACCATAACCATTTTCAAAGGCAGAAAGCAGGGGACACTACTGAACAGAGGTTTCTTTACAAAATTATTTATTTATTTATTTATTTAATATACAGAAAGAGAGTATGTAATCAGGAAGAGGGACAGAGGGAGAAAGACAGAGAGAATCCTCAAGCACACTCCCTGCTAAGCATGAAGCCTGATTTTGGGGAAGGGCATGCTCTATGCCAGGACCCTTGTATCATGACTTGAGCTGAAATCAAGAGTCGGAGCTTAACTGGCTGTGCCACTCTGGTGCCTCATGGACAAAGCTTTCCACGTGACTCTTTTTTACCAGGAAAGATATATCTTTTCTCAAATCACCTATTCAATAATTTTCCCCTTGCATTTTAATGACTATAATTGTGTCACATAACTATCCTTAGCTATAAAGGATGCTAGGAGAACCAGCATATACTTCCACCTCTGTATTTAGGGGGAGGCAAGGGAGAAGAGGTTGAGAATGACTTTAGGGTAACTGATGCCATCGTGTATATACTATGTATGCAGTAACCATTTGTTGAATGAATTAACAAGTGATTGCAGTATTCAACAGAGCTAAAGGTCAGGTGTACACCTACCTTTTATTTTTTTTTCTATTAAATTTACATTTTCTTCTCCTCATTTTTTTAGGAACATTAGAAGAGGTTTTTAGTTATACTGCCAATCAGCAAACATTTGTTAAGCATATGGAATACACTAGTACTTGCTCTGATGGGGAAACAATTAGGAATGGCTAATTCTAAGACATTTATTGAAGACACTCTTCTGTTGACTCAAGAAATATTTATTGTGTGCCTACTGTGAGCCAGACATTATTCTACAGTTATGAGATATATCTGCAAACAAAGCAAACAGCCCTGCCCTTGAAAAAGCCTACATTCTAACAAAGCATATTGACATTTTAATTGGATTTTTAAAGGTGAGTTGGATTTTCATAAATAAACCTAATTGAGAAGTATATTTCATTCAAAGGGAGCAACATGAACAAAGTTGGAAATGCGAATATGTGTGTCCTGTTTGGGGAGTATCCACTAGCTCCATGAATTGCAGAATACATGGTGGGGGCTGAAAAGGTAGGTTATTGTCAAGTTTTGAAGGGTTATGTCCAAGAAAATGTGAGTTTTGCTAGATAAAAACTAGTATCTCTCAAAGTTAGTGCCAAAGTTCTTAGATATTATCACTTGGAGGTTCTACAGATACCTTGAATTTATCATGTCCCAGATGGACTCATTAGAATTCTCTTGAAATGTACTCCTATTTTTCACATTTTGCTTTTGTCTCTTATCATTTCTTACCTGGGCTATTGCCCTTATGTCCTGACTGTAGTCTCCTCTCTTTTAATCCATCCTTTTGGCAGCTTTAGAAAGGGATTTCCCTAAAACTTCTTCTTTTTTTTTTTTTTTTTAAGATTTCTCTCTCTCTCTCTTTTTAAGATTTTATTTATTTGACAGAGAGAGAGAGAGAGATCACAAGTAGGCAGAGAGGCAGGCAGAGAAAAGGGGGAAGCAGGCTCCCTGCTAAGCAGAGAGCTCGATGCGGGACTCGATCCCAGGACCCTGGAATCATGACCTGAGCCAAAGACAGAGGCTTTAACCCACTGAGCCACCCAGACACCCCATGCCTAAAACTTTTGTGACTCAAAGATCAGACTATGAAATATATGTAGATTTGGTGAAGTGGGAGACAGGGTGGGGGATTATTATATTTGTATTAGTTTTCTATTGTTATTTAACAAATCAAAAATTTTAGGGGCTTAACACACACATTTATCATTTCATAGTGAGAAGCCTGGCACAGGTTAGCTGGGTCCTCTGCTTAGGATCTCACAAGACTACAAAATGTCAACAGGACTGTGTTTTCATCTGGAGGCTCGACCGGAAAGAATCTGCTTCCAACCTCACTCGGATTGTTGGCAAAATTCATTTATTTGCAGTTGTATGAATCAGAACCCCACTTCTTTCTGGCTATTGCCTGGAGGCTGTCCTCAGCTCCTAGAGGCACCTATAGTCCCTCACTGTGTGGACTTTCCCAACATTTCTGCTGACTTCATTAAACCAGCAAGGAGAACCCCTAGAGTGAGTTTGCTAGCAAGATAGTGCAATATGGTCATGGGAGCAACAGTCTATCACCTTTGCTAAATTCCATACATTATAAACAAGTTACACTCCTGCCCATCCTCAAATGGTTATAAAACCAGAGATGTGAAAACCAAGAAGCAAAGATCATGAGGAGCCACCTTATAGTTTGTTTGTCAAAACACTCTCAAAGTTCTCTCTATCCTCAGGATCTCCTTAGTGAGTACTATCTCTGGGAATGATCTTGGAAGTGAAGTTAAGTTTCTGCCAAAACAGACAAAAAACCAACCACTCGGGGCGCCTGGGTGGCTCAGTGGGTTAAGCCGCTGCCTTCGGCTCAGGTCATGATCTCGGGGTCCTGGGATCGAGTTCCGCATCGGGCTCTCTGCTCGGCGGGGAGCCTGCTTCCTCCTCCCTCTCTCTCTCTGCCTGCCTCTCCATCTACTTGTGATTTCTCTCTGTCAAATAAATAAATAAATAAATAAAATCTTTAAAAAAAAAAACAAAACCAACCACTCAAGGTATTTGTGAGTTAGTACTTCATGGAACATAAAGAGACACTGCCTTTGGATATTTTTCCGGCTTCTCTCACTTCTGTTCTATTTCCCTAAAGTTGTTTTAAGGAATTCCTTCTCCTTCTAGCAGTTCAGCTTCTATAGCTTTCCACTCACAAATATGTCCAAACATATCTCTTCAGGGGCTCAATAGAACAAATTTAAGTTGTGCTCTTTAGAAGGCAGGAGGTTAGATTAAAGTAGAAAAATTCTTTTTTCCCTTTATATCCAAATCTGATCCTGTTTTCCTTCTTAAAAAGTCCTTTAATGTTTCTCTATTGTTCCACAATAGGAATAAGAAATGTTGAATACCTTTGAATTCCCAAGTATGACAAGTAAGACCCTCCCTGATCTGGCTCTTGCCGGTTTCTGGCCATTCCCCACTTTGTACTGTTAGGGCCAATGTTTAAGGGAACTATTTTACAGGCTAAGTCATCATTCAGAAACTTGACTTACACTGTTCTTTCTTCCTGCAGTGTCAGTCTACTTCCATTCCATTTCCTCTATGTAGTTTTTCCTCTCTTTCTTTTGTACTTATAGTACCCGGTACAAACTGATATTATTAACACATATTTATAACACCTCCATCATTTTTTTTACACACCTGTATTTTTTTTTTAAACACAAAACTGTAAACTTTTTGAAGAGGTTGTCCTATGGGAAGAGAAATACAGGTCAACACAGCAAGGGAGGTAATGACTGGAGTATATATTTTGAGGTAATTAACATTTAAGATGGTGTTTGAAAGCATGAGAGTGGATGAAATTATCCAGAAGAGAATAGAAGAGGACAGATCAAGGCAGTAGAAAACCTCTAATTAGGATGCTCAGTGGATTGTAAAACTAATCTTGTGTTTGCAGTTTCTCCTGGTCTTTTGGTACTATTTTATATATTGCTTTTTAAAAAATTCCTTTTTCTCTTTACTACATTGAAGAGCCAAATGTTAGAGAGTAGTTTGGAGTCCCACCAAAGTCTAAATAAAGTAGACCAAAAAATTCACTTAAAGAAAAATTATTTCTTATGAAGGAATTAAATTTTTTAAAACCATAGATAAAATATTCTATTTTTAATAATTTGAACAACTCAATGATTTTTCAGTATCCTGCTGGTTTCATTTCAGTAAATTCCTGTTCCAAATAGAATTTCTATTAAAGAACATAAAATATAAGTTCACAGCTTTGTGACCTCAGGTATTTCATTGAAATGATGAGCCCTGAATGAATTAAAGGTCTTAGTGTTGAGAGTTAAAAGTCCAATTTCTTCAGATTTTATATAATCACTCTGTAATAATTCATCAAATACATTAAACCCCTATTATATGAACTTATTACTGACTGCCTTTCTTGCTTTGATTGCTTTCAAACAGATGGCTTCTATGTATTTGTGAATTTCACCAATCCAATGTAACGTCATTTCCTGAGATTTTTTTTTTATTTTAAAAAGTCTTATCATTTAGATTTAAATTGTAAGAAAAGCTCATCTTAATTTTAATCTTAAATTTCTTTCATATAGATCAGCTCTATTTCCAGCATTACTTCCTTCAAAATAAGTTTGTTGTTAAAATTATTTACGATATGACATGTAAGATAAATCATTGTGATAAAACTTTGAGAAGAAAAATCCCTACCGTGGTTTAGTGTTTATTTATTAAATTCTTATTGCTAATATGTTTGGGAGAGATTAGTAAAAGTCTTTTATATATTATTGAGAGTAGACTAGAGTTCTGTATTAATAATTTACAGTACACTGTACACTCTTGCTAAACAGTTCTCAAATTATTTTGAAATGAAGAGGAGGAGTCTATTCACCAGACTTCTTATGGTTCTGTTCCTCATAATGCTTGGAAGTGATGTGTATCCTCCCCCCCCTACTTTTATTTCAGATGGATTTCCTCAGAATAACACTCTGGCTTCATGCCCACCTGATTATTAGCTGACATCCATGAATCCACAGATTATAATTGAGTAGAGTTAACCTATTAAAAAGTACATAAGTATATAAGCACTTTTACACTGGAAAGAACGGAGGCAGTATCAAGTTCTGTTCAAGGTTTGGTCTGGGAGCTGGGTTGGGACAGACTAAGTCAGGAAATATTAGCAAGTTTCTTTGGCTTTCAGCCCTAACCCTCATTCCCCATATAGCCTTCACAATAATAAAAGTAATATTTTTATCTTTAACTGCCTAACTTCAATTGGAGTCACTAGGATGCTTTCTAGCCCTGAAATTCAATGATCCTAAATGGGATTCGGTGGGGTATTCACTGAAGAGCAATTTGGTCAAAAGTACATTCTTGATTGGAATTGTTAGTCCTCACAGCTTTCTTTCCGTAAGGGAGAATAGAATTGCATAGATTTCATATGACATGACTAGCTTTCCTTTTGCTCCTGTTTGCAGCCAGACACATGCTGCCATGGCCTCTACATATACTTTTGTCATGTATGACAAGGAGATAGGCCCAAAGAAGAAGGGGTTAGTGGATGAGAGCTGTTCCACTGTGGCTCTGAAAAATTCTGCTAAGTCATTCTAGCTGTGCACCAACATTATTTTTCAAAGGTGGGATCTGGCTACCTTGCAGTTAGAAGGATAAGGGCACATACATGGAGTTGGGATGAGAACATCTGGCTTGATCTTGAGAACATTTCTATGCCCCCAGAAGCCTGGAATAGGAACTAAGAAAGATGCTTCTCCTTAATATTCTTAGGAAAATATGGTACCAGCCCTGCTCTGGGTATGAAAGGGAGAATTGAGCCAGATAAAATTTTATAGTTAGTCACCATCAAATACCAAGTGCAGTATCATCTAGGATAAACATGTTTTTTAATGAAAACTACCCACTCCGGAAAGGCAGCTAATTCAATTCAATGCCAGTTTTTCTCATTCAGTCACACATAGTTTTCTGGTGGTAAGATATGTGAAGATAGAAGATTGAAAAAGCAATGTGAAATTAAATATAAAAGCATGGCATTTAATTGTCAGTGATATTAAAGTAGATGTCTACAACTAATCACTGAAATTATATATATTTGTGTTCAATAATTTATATCCCCAAAGGATGTCTAAAATGCCTTACCTATTCTTGACACTGAATTTACTATGTAGTGAGTTAGATAAAGGGAGAGCTCAAGGCTGAGCTATAAACTCTTCAGTAATGTTAAAAGGTGAGCTACTGGGAAATAACTTACTTTTTTTTTCTTATTGTCTGCTACAGACTGAATGTTTGTCTCCTGCCAAAATTCCTATATTGAAACTTAACCCTCAGTGTGATGGTATTGGAGATGGGGTCCTTGAGAGATGGATTATATCATGAAGGTAGAACTTTCATAAATGGGATTAGTGCCCTTGTAAAAGCAACATCAGAGAGCTCCCTCTCTGTGCCTGGTATAGACACAGGGAAAAGGTGGCTGTCTGTGAATTAGGAAGCAGAATCTCACCAGACACTGAATTTGCTAGTGCCTTGATCTGGAACTTCCCAGCCTCCAAAACTGTGAGAAATAAATTTCTGTTGTTTATAAGCCCAGTTTTTGGTATTTTATGACAGCAGCCTGAATGGACTAAGATATTATCTGTTTTATAAACATAGTGAAATATAATAAAATAAATGTAACATTTGAATAGTAATTTCTATATTAAGAGCTATTAAAAAGTATCCAGAAAAATCATTTTAAACACACAGAAAAATAAAGAGGTAGGGGCTACAGCAGATGGTAAGTGCTGGCAAGTAATATAACTCATTACTCAAAGTTACTTTAGCAAAGAGCCAAATTTTTCAACTTTTGGTATGTTAGCTCTCTATATTACTCAACAATATAGTATGAAAAGATGATACTTTTCTGCTTTACGCTATACCAATTCTGCCAAAAAGAAATATCATTCTATTTTTAGCATATATTCCATATGTTTATTGCTTGCAATAAGTGTGCAAATTTACTGCAGGCAATAAATCTGATCACCAAATTCATTATTTTTTTTCAGTAAGTCAGGGACTCACTTTACTTGTGTGTTTGAAATTGATAGGTCACACTCACAGCATTGTCAGCTATCTCTGGGTTGGTGTCTCTGCCAAGGAATAAATGTCAGACTCTCATGAGCCATAGTTCCATTTAGGAATCAACTGACAAATTTCCATTGGCAGTTAATGATAAACATCACTAGTTTGGAAAACAAATACCAGTTGGCAGGGTTGGCCTCTTCTGACCCCTTTTTTGAAGTGTCTATGTTACTCCATATATAGATTTCAAGATGTGGGCCTTCAAAATTTCAGGGTTTCTAGAAATGCTGTAAAAGATCTAACTACAAAGGAAAAACCTTGAGTTTTTTTGTGTCATGACCACGTAAAAAGGGTTCACTTCCTGAGCAGGTGCAAATATGAAACCTAGTGTTTCAGTTGGTTAGAGTGTGGGTAGAATGCTCTATACTTACAGTAAGTCACTGAATCCCAGTGAGCCTCAGTTATCTCAACTGTAACTTGATAATGTTTGAGGTCACTTCCAAATCTAAGTCTGTTTCTAAGGTACTACCAACCCTCTATGGTTTACCTGCCTTTATACTCAGTTTCTGAATGTAATACAATATAACAACAATAATATATTGGTGGCTTTCTTAATTAATTTACTCATAAGCTAGATTTCCTGGCCATTTCTGCTCACTTTTACCAAACTTGCTCTTTAGAAATGTAATGGATTTACAAAATAGGAAAAAAAATCCAGAAAAAGAGAGTTATTTGTATTATCAGACTCTAAAGTAAGAAACAGTCTTAGTAGATATGTTAATTAAGCAAAGGTATAAAAGACACATTTGCTCACTTCTAAAACATTTCAGATCATAGATGGATCTGGGAACACTGATGACCTACCAAAAGTCAAAATAAGTCAATCTAAGGTTAGTGCTATTTTAACTGAGAAATGTAACATTCTAGGAATATTAAATATAGTATTATTACCATATTTAGAAGAAAGATACCTTAGATTTTAATTCAATAACTAATTTTGATAGATGCAATCTAATTACAAACCAAAATAAAGATATTTGTTCTTGCTTCATTATTCTAACCAGAGATTTCTTCTGGGATAAAGGAAAGATTTGGACATGAAAATGGCATTTTTTTTTTAATTTTTAATTTTTTTTAATTATTTATTTTTTTAAAATAAACATATTATGTATTTTTATCCCCAGGGGTACAGGTCTGTGAATCACCAGGTTTACACACTTCACAGCACTCACCATAGCACATACCCTCCCCAATGTCCATAACCCTACCCCCCTTCTCCCCACCCCCCTCCCCCCAGCAACCCTCAGTTTGTTTTGTGAGATTAAGAGTCACTTATGGTTTATCTCCCTCCCAATCCCATCTTGTTTCATTTATTCTTCTCCTACCCCCTTAAGCCCCCATGTTGCATCACCACTTCCTCATATCAGGGAGATCATATGATAGTTGTCTTTCTCCACTTGACTTATTTCGCTAAGCATGATATGCTCTAGTTCCATCCACGTTGTCACAAATGGCAAGATTTCATTTCTTTTGATGGCTGCATAGTATTCCATTGTGTATATATACCACATCTTCTTGATCCACTCATCTGTTGATGGACATCTAGGTTCTTTCCATAGCTTGGCTATTGTGGACATTGCTGCTATAAACATTTGGGTGCACATGCCCCTTTGGATCACTACATTTGTATCTTTGGGTAAATACCCAGTAGTGCTATTGATGGGTCATAGGGTAGTTCTATTTTCAACATTTTGAGGAACATCCATGTTGTTTTCCAGAGAGGTTGCACCAGCTTGCATTCCCACCAACAGTGTAGGAGGGTTCCCCTTTCTCCGCATCCTCGCCAGCATCTGTCATTTCCTGACTTGTTAATTTTAGCCATTCTGACTGGTGTGAGGTGGTATCTCATTGTGGTATTGATTTGTATTTCCCTGATGCTGAGTGAGATAGAGCACTTTTTATGTGTCTGTTGGCCATCTGGATGTCTTCTTTGCAGAAATGTCTGTTCATGTCCTCTGCCCATTTCTTGATTGGATTATTTGTTCTTTGGGTGTTGAGTTTGCTAAGTTCTTTATAGATTTTGGACACTAGCCCTTTATCTGATATGTCATTTGCAAATATTTTCTCCAATTCTTTCAGTTGTCTTTTGGTTTTGTTGACTGTTTCCTTTGCTGTGCAAAAGCTTTTGATCTTGATGAAATCCCAATAGTTCATTTTTGCCCTTGCTTCCCTTGCCTTTGGCGATGTTCCTAGGAAGATGTTGCTGAAGAGGTTGCTGCCTGTGTTCTCCTCAAGGATTTTGATGGATTCCTTTCTCACATTGAGGTCCTTCATCCATTTTGAGTCTATTCTTGTGTGTGGTATAAGGAAATTGTTCAATTTCATTTTTCTGCATGTGGCTCTCCAATTTTCCAAATACCATTTATTGAAGAGGCTGTCTTTTTTCCATTGGACATTCTTTCCTGCTTTGTCGAAGAATAGTTTACCATAGAGTTGAGGGTCTATTTCTGGGCTCTCTATTCTGTTCCATTGAGCTATGTATCTGTTTTTGTGTCAGTACCATGCTGTCTTGATGATGACAGCTTTGTAATAGAGCTTGAAGCCCAGAATTGTGATGCCACCAGCTTTGGCTTTCTTTTTCAATATTCCTTTAGCTATTCAAGGTCTTTTCTGGTTTCATATAAATTTTAGGTTTATTTGTTCTATTTCTTTGAAAAAATGGATGGTATTTTGATAGGAATTGCATTAAATGTGTAAATTGCTTTAGGTAGCATAGACATTTTCACAATATTTCTTCTTCCAATCCAGAAGCAGGGTACATTTTTCCATTTCTTTGTGTCTTCCTCAATTTCTTTCATGAGTACTTTATAGTTTTCTGAGAATAGATTTTTAGCCTCTTTGGTTAGGTTTATTCCTAGGTATCTTATAGTTTTGGGTGCAATGGTAATTGGGATTGACTCCTTAATTTCTCTTTCTTCTGTCTTGTTGTTGGTGTAGAGAAATTCAACTGATTTCTGTGCATTGATTTTATATCCTGACACTTGACTGAATTCCTGTACAAGTTCTAGCAGTTTTGGAGTGGAGTCTTTTGGGTTTTCCACATATAGCATCATATCATCTGCGAAGAGTGATAGTTTGACTTCTTCTTTGTCAATTTGGATGCCTTTAATTTCCTTTTGTTGTCTGATTGCTGAGGCTAGGACTTCTAGTACTATGTTGAATAGCAGTGGTGATAATGGACATCCCTGCCGTGTTCCTGACCTTAGCGGAAAAGCTTTCAGTTTTTCTCCATTGAGAATGATATTTGCGGTGGGTTTTTCATAGATGGCTTTGATAATATTGAGGTATGTGCCCTCTATCCCTACACTTGGAAGAGTTTTGATCAGGAAGGGATGCTGTACTTTGTCAAATGCTTTTTCAGCATCTATTGAGAGTATCATATGGTTCTTGTTCTTTCTTTTATTAATGTGTTGTATCACATTGATTGATTTGCGGATGTTGAACCAACCTTGCAGCCCTGGAATAAATCCTACCTGGTTGCAGTGAATAATCCTTTTAATGTACTGTTGAATCCTATTGGCTAATATTTTGGTAAGAATTTTTGCATCTGTGTTTATCAAGGATATTGGTCTGTAATTCTCTTTTTTGATGGGATCCTTGTCTGGTTTGGGGATCAAGGTGATGCTGGCCTCATAAAATGAGTTTGGAAGTTTTCCTTCCATTTCCATTTTTTGGAACAGTTTCAGGAGAATAGGAATTCGTTCTTCTTTAAATGTTTGGTAGAATTCCCCCGGGAAGCCATCTGGCCCTGGGCTTTTGTTTGTTTGGAGATTTTTGATGACTGTTTCAATCTCCTTACTGGTTATGGGTCTCTTCAGGTTTTCTATGTCTTCCTAGTTCAGTTGTGGTAGTTTATATGTCTCTAGGAATGCATCCATTTCTTCCAGATTGTCAAATTTGTTGGCGTAGAGTTGCTCATAGTATGTTCTTATAATTACCTGTATTTCCTTGGTGTTAGTTGTGATCTCTCCTCTTTCATTCATGATTTTATTTATTTGGGTCCTTTCTCTTTTCTTTTGGATAAGTCTGGCCAGGGACTTATCAATTTTATTAATTCTTTCAAAGAACCAGCTCCTAGTTTCGTTGATTTGTTCTATTGTTTTTTTGGTTTCTATTTCATTGATTTCTGCTCTGATCTTTATGATTTCTCTTCTCCTGCTGGGTTTAGGGTTTCTTTCTTGTTCTTTCTCCAGCTCCTTTAGGTGTAGGGTTAGTTTGTGTACTTGAGGCCTTTCTTGTTTCTTGAGAAAGGCTTGTACCACTATATATTTTCCTCTCAGGACTGCCTTTGTTGTGTCCCACAGATTTTGAACCATTGTGTTTTCATTATCATTTGTTTCCATGAATTTTTTCAATTCTTCTTTAATTTCCTCGTTGACCCATTCATTCTTTAGAAGGATGCTGTTTAGTCTCCATTATTTGGGTTTTTTCCAAATTTCCTCTTGTGATTGATTTCTAGCTTCAGAACATTGTGGTCTGAAAATATGCAGGGAATGATCCCAATCTTTTGATACTGGTTGAGACCTGATTTAGGACTGAGGATGTGATCTATTCTGGAGAATGTTCCTGTGCACTAGAGAAGAATGTGTATATATATATATGCTGTATATATCTGTGATGTCCATCTGGTCCAGTGTGTCATTTAAGGCCTTTATTTCCTTGTTGATCTTTTGCTTGGATGATCTGTCCATTTCAGTGAGGGGAGTGTTAAAGTCCCCTACTATTACTGTATTATTGTTGATATGTTTCTTTGATTTTGTTATTACTTGGTTTATATAGTTGGCGGCTCCCATGTTAGGGGAATAGATATTTAAAATTGTTACATCTTCTTGTTGGACAGACCCTTTGAGTGTGATATAGTGTCCTTCCTCATCTCTTATTATAGTCTTTGGCTTAAAATCTATTTCATCTAATATAAGGATTGCCACCCCAGCTTTCTTTTGATGTCCATTAGCATGGTAAATAGTTTTCCACCACCTCACTTTATTTATTTATTTTTTTAAAAAATTCTTACTTTATTTTTATTTATTTTTTTTGAAGATTTTATTTATTTATTTGAGAGAGAGACAGTGAGAGAGAACATGAGTGAGGAGAAGGTCAGAGGGAGAAGCAGACTCCCCATGGAGCTGGGAGCCCGATGTGGGACTCGATCCCAGGACTCCAGGATCATGACCTGAGCCGAAGGCAGTCGTCCAACCAACTGAGCCACTCAGGCGCCCACCACCACCTCACTTTAAATCTGGATGTGTCTTTGGGTCTAAAATGAGTTTCTTGTAGGCAACATATAGATGGGTTTTGTTTTTTTATCCATTCTGATACCCTGTGTCCTTTGATTGGGGCATTTAGCCCATTAACATTCAGGGTAACTATTGAAAGCTATGGATTTAGTGCCATTGTATTGCCTGTAAGGTGACTGTTACTGTATATTGTCTCTGTTCCTTTGTGATCTACTACTTTTAGGGTCTCTCTTTGCTTAGAGGACCCCTTTCAATATTGCCTGTAGAGCTGGTTTGGTGTTTGCAAATTCTTTCAGTTTTTGTTAGTCCTGGAAGCTTTTTATCTCTCCTTCTATTTTCAATGATAGCCTAGCTGGATATAATATTCTTGGCTGCATGTTTTTCTCGTTTAGTGCTCTGAATATACCATGCCAGCCTTTTTTGGCTTGCTAGGTCTCTGTGGATAAGTCTGCTGCCAATCTGATATTTTTACCATTGTATGTTACAGACTTCTTTCCCTGGGCTGCTTTCAGGATTTTCTCTTTGTCACTAAGACTTGTAAATTTTACTATTAGGTGTCAGGTGTGGACCTATTCTTGTTGATTTTGAGGGGGGTTCTCTGTACCTCCTGGATTTTGATGCTGTTCTCTTTGCCATATTAGGGAAATTCTCTCCAATAATTCTCTCCAATATACCTTCTGCTCCCCTCTCTCTTTCTTCTTTTTCTGGAATCCCAATTATTCTAATGCTGTTTTGTCTTATGGTGTCACTTATCTCTTGAATTCTCCCCTCGTGGTCCAGTAGCTGTTTGTCCCTCTTTTGCTCAGCTTCTTTATTCTCTATCATTTGGTCTTCTGTATCACTAATTCTTTCTTCTGCCTCATTTATCCTAGCAGTGAGAGCCTCCATTTTTGATTGCACCTCATTAATAGCTTTTTGGATTTCAACTTGGTTAGATTTTAGTTTTTTTATTTCTCCAGAGAGGGCTTTTATATCTCCCGAGAGGGTTTCTCTAATATCGTCCATGCCTTTTTTGAGCCCGGCTAGAACCTTGAGAATCGTCATTCTGAATTCTAGATCTGACATATTTTGTCTGTATTGATTAGGTCCCTAGCCTTCGGTACTGCATCTTGTTCTTTTTTTTGTGGTGAATTTTTCCTCCTTGTCATTTTGTCCAGATAAGATTATATGAAGGAGCAAGTAAAATACTAAAAGGGTGGCAAAGAACCCAGGAAAATATGCTTTAACCAAATCAGAAGAGACCCCAAATCGTGGGGGGGGGAGAAAGGGGATAAAAAGAGGTTCAGAAAAAAAAAGAAACAATTGGAAAAATAAAACAAATAAAGAAAAAATATAAAAAAGAAATATATATATGTATATATATATTCGATAAACTAGTTAAAAATGTTAAAAGAAAAGGGTAAAATTAAAAAAAAATTTAGCAGAAGAAGAAAAAAAATTGGAAAAAAAATTAAATTAACTGCAAGACTAAAGAATCATGGGGAGAAAGCCATGAGATCCATGCTTTGCTTTCTCCTTCTCTGGAATTCTGCTGCTCTCCTTGGTATTGAACCTGCACTCCTTGGTAGGTGAACTTGGTCCTGGCTGGATTTTTTGTTGATCTTCTGGGGGAGGGGCCTGTTGTAGTGATTCTCAAGTGTCTTTACCCCAGGCGGAATTGCAACTCCCTTACCAGGGGCCGGGTTGAGTAATCTGCTTGGGTTTGCTTTGGGGAGCTTTTGTTCCCTGAAGGCTTTCCATAGAGTTCTGGAGGATGGGGATGAAAATGCCGGCCTCCCAATCTCCGGCCCAGAGGAGCCAAGAGCTGGGGCCCCACTCCTCAGTGCACCCTCAGAGAATAGCGCCCAATCATTCCTGTCTCTCTGGCCTCCAGCCGTGCTCCGAGCTCACCCAGCCTGTGACGGGTTCAAGGTAACCCTGATCTGAGAGCTCACTCCTTGGCTCTGTCTCTGTAGCTGGCTTCCCTGTTCTAATACCTGAAAGCTCTGCCACACTCAGACACCCCTGATCCTTATGTGACCCTGCGGGACTTGGGGCCACGCTGACCCCATGTGGGCTTCATCCCAGTTTAGCATCTGGAGCGATGTCCCTCAGTGGAACAGACTTTTAAAAGTCCTGATTTAGTGCTCCATTGCTCTGCCGCTTGCCGGAATCCAACCCCTCCCCCCACGATCTATCTTCCCGTTGCTTTGGATTCACTTCTCCGCCAGTCCTACCTTTCAGAAAGTGGTTGATTTTCTGTTTCTAGAATTGCTGTTCTTCTTCTCTTTGATCTCCTGTTGGATTTGTAGGTGTTTGCAATGTTTAGATAAGCTATCTAGCTGATCTCCTGCTACCTGATGTAGCCTCAGCCTGCTACTTCTCCGCCATCTTGACTCTTCCCCTGAAAGTGGCATTTTTATTATTTATTTCTCTCTCTCCTTTACAAAGAAGCTTAATTTTACATGAATGTTTCAAAAAGAACATACTCATCTAAGGTCAAATATGTTACTTACTTTTAATTCTGTTTCTTATAAAAACTCGATTGCAAAAGAATTATCTTATGGCTTCCTGCAAATAGGTAATAGATGATAATATTAAGACAAACTTAGAAGAGCTTTAGATGAGTAGAATTCAAATAAAATTTTAAATCTAATTGTGCTGTGACCACTTATTTCTTAGTTAACAGTTGGAATTTTTTTTTTCTTTGAAAAGGCATCTGAAATCAGGTGGACTATAAGAATTTTATAGCTCACCATTGTTTGGCTTAAGGCACATTGGCAGGGAGAGAGGACTGGCTGTTAAGTCTCGGTAGCAAAAGGAGTCTGGTGTTTCCTTGGCAAAGTAAATGTAGTTCTAATTCCTGGCTCTGAGCAGGGAAGAGAAATAGAACAGTGACCAGTGATGGCTCTATGAAATTTGCTCCTCTCCATTAAAACCCAGCACAAAAGTTATCACTTTCTATGGAGAAAGCCCTCCATGGCTATCCCTTCATAGTGCTAGCTTCCTTTATCACCTAAATTTTCTTTTCCTTACATCATAATTTGTAGGATAATTATCTTTTTGTTATTGTTGTCTTAGTATTTTGTTAAATTACCTAAGAGAGGATAAAGGGCATAATTTTAATATGGCCTTCATAATCTTCCTTCATAATCTCCACATCCTGGGAACTTTATTGATAGCTGGAACAACTGTTAAAAATTGCTTCATTGCAGATCTTTTAAATAAAACCTTACCAATTAAGATTAATTATAGAAGCTGATCTGAATTAATTGTCAAACATTTTAAGACTAATGCAACACTTTATTCCTCTCATGAGCGTAACATTTACTTATCATGAACATTTATAACTGAAATATGTTTAGTACACACATAATATGATCTGCAATTGGCATATGATTGTTGAATTATAAATAGTTTCTTCTAAAGTGTTTGAGAATAACTTCTCTCTTAATTCGTTTAAATGTGACTACCCAGTCAGCTAATTTATTGAACTCTTTGAGAACAGGGAGTAAGTACTTCCAAATCTATACCTACATAACTATACATCTGTATTTTAAAGTTTTCATTAAATCTTAAAATGTTAGTTAACATACAGTATAATATTAGCTCCAGGTATACAATGTAGTGATTCAACAGTTACATACAGCACTTACATACATTACATCCTAGAAGAAATGGCACAGACACTGTATTAGTTTGCTTAGGGATACTATAACAAAGTACCATTTAAACTGAGTGGCTTAAATAACAGAAATGTATTGTCTCACTGTTCTGGAGGCTACCAGCCTGAGACTGCAGTGCTGACAGAGTTGGTTCCTTCTGCAGGCTGTGAGGGAATGATATGCTCCAGGCTTCTCTCTTTGGCTTATAGATGACTATCTCCTCCATGTCTCTTCACATGATTTACCTTCTATGCATTTCTATCTTCAAATTTCCTCTTCTTATAAGTAGACCTGTCATATTAGAGTAGTGTCCACCCTAATGACTTCATTTTAACTTGATTACTTCTGTGAAGACCCTATCTCTAAATTTGGTTATTCTGAGAGTCTAGGGGTTAGAACTTCAGCATATGAATTTGGGTAGGGGTGACACAATTCAATCCATAACAGATACTGAAAGACTAAGGTCTGAATTAATATTTGTGTGGCATGAGTGAATAAATTCTTTGTGCTCCAAAAAGTAAACTTTAATATAGTGTCTAGGTTAATGTCCAGGCTCTACCTTCAATGAGCTGTCTCTAGGAAAGTTTGCATTATGAAATATTAAACAGGTGAAAATAGCACTCAAAGAGTGAAACAGAGAGATAGTATATCAGTGAGATTGCTTTGACCAACAAGGAAAAATTTCAATAGACTTAAGCAACAAAGATATTTGTTGTTACAAAGAACAAGAAATCCTGAGGTGAAGAAGATATGAGACTGTTTAATTCAGTATCTGAAGGATCCTGAATTCTTTCCATTGTTTTCCTCTCTGAGGTATGTCAGTTTTGTACTTAGTACAAAGCTCACCTCATGGTCACCAGATGACAGCAGCAGGTCCATGTATTATAACCTGACACGATAAGGTACAGCTTACAGAGAGAGGCTATATCTTTCTTATGTCTCTTTTTAAAAAGTAGAGAAATCATGACCAGAAGTCTTCTAGCTAACTTCTTCTTATGTTTCATTTCTCAGCACATCCATGTCTAAAAGAGTTACCAGCAAGGGGATGAGGGGAATCATGATTGGTCTGGACTAGTCTTGAGAATGGGCCTGAGACCATTCTTTCCTGATGCACATGAACACAGAGAAGGGAGTAGGCTCTTTCAGTGAGAAGAAGGGGAAAATGAATGTGCCATAGACAACCAACAGTATCTGATATGATAAGTGAAGTTTCATACCTCCTTCTTCCCACACATAGAATCTTTAAAATGTCCATATCTACATGAGACACATTCATTATCTTCCCTGAGGAAGGCAACCCAGAATCTAACTCAGTAACCATATCCAGTTCCAAGGCCAAGAGCTCTCTGCCAGGTCTGGAAGGCTCCTTGGAATCCAGGGATTCATGGCTTAAACATACATTGTCCACTTCAAACATTTTCAATTTACAGTAACAGAAAAAGAATAGGATAACTACACTCAAAACTCTCATTTGAAAAGGAAAGGGGAGGGGGAGAAAGGGAAAAGAAAAGTAAAGGAAAGGAAAGAATGGGAAACAACACTCAGTGGACATTGGTCCATAGCTCATATCATATCCTATTAGAAAGGAAAGGACTGCCCATCCCAGCAGTTAGACAATCTAGTAGCCTCTGATTTTTGTTTTCTAGGAGAATCCATTGCCCTACATAGCCCTTGGTCTTGTCCTTTGAAAACATCTTCCTTGTTCATTGTCTTTTATGGCCACATTTGAGACAGATATTGAAAATGATGGATTTAGGTAGAGAAGTCCCATCTGTAATTCTATATTTGACAGAAATTAGCTGTCTTTGTCCAATGTCAATTATTTAACAAAAGATAATTAGGAGAAACTTTGACAACTAAACTCAGCTCCTACTACTGCCTCCCATGTCCTTCTCTGCATTCAGCCTAAGCTGTGCTCTTTGTTATAGGTTTTTAGTGAAAGCCATCATAAGTAGCCAACACATGCTAATATTCTCATTCTTACTATTATTTTCCCAAATACTAGAGTCTCAAAAGTCTGTCTTTAATATAAAGTGATAATTTAATGAAATGTTTTTCACCCACAGACAGGAGTGACAGTTTTCTCAGTCTGGAATAGCGAGATTCTCACTGTCCCCTGATCTATTACTTCCACTCATCCAATTCCACAATTTGGGGTTTGTTATTTGAAGCATCCTACATTTTGCTAGCAAATTCTTTTTTTTTTTTTTTAAGATTTTTATTTATTTATTTGACAGAAAGAGCACAAGCAGAGGGACCAACAGGCAGAGGGAGAGAGAAGACCAGTCTCCCCACTGAGCAGGGAGTGAAATGTGGGGCTTGATCCCAGGACTTTGGGGTCATGACCTGAGCAGAAGACAGACGCTGCTTAACGGACTGAGCCACCCAGGCACCCTGGTAGCAAATTCTTTATCAGTTCAGTTGTTTTCAAATTCAAATAACAGAATGCCCCAATTCATATTGTCTTAATGCGAATATTTGTTAGTTGATAAGAAGACTGAAAATAGTGTGCTCTAACAATTGAATGACATTACCAAGGTCTCCAGTTTGGCTTTTTTTGTCCCATTTTTCCATTTTGTCTTTTTTCAGCATGTTGACTTTGTCCTCAGGCTAGCTCCTCTTAGGATGCACTGGGTTCATACAGTCTATCCTGCATGATAATGCCAAGTGGATGAAACTAGGAGCAGATATTAGCTAGACAACTAAATGTTCATTCTAAATGACTAGATAGAAGAGTGCTGATGGTTAAAGCTAAGAAAGATAGCCAAATTATACATAAGATTAGAAGTGAAGGTGGAGGAAAAAGTGGTGGGAAATTGCATCACTTAGAATGCTTTGACCTGCAAGTAACAGAAACCCAACTCAAAGTGGTGGCTTAAACAGTAAAGAACTTTTTGGTTCATACAATTGGAAGTTCATAGGTAGACTGAGCTTCAGGTTTGGATGAAACTCAGCTTAACAATGTTATCAAGGACCCAGGATAATATATCAATTCTATCCTAAGGTGGTTTCCTCATGGTCGCACGATGGTAGTAACAATTGGAGCTACATGTTCTTTGTTTAAAAACAAAAAATACCATTTTTTCTAATGACTCTCACTGAAGAGTGAGAAAACATTTCCCAGAAACCTCCAAGCAATCTTCTTGGCATATCTCATTGGCTTAGATATACAGTCATGTGCCTATTCCTAAACCAGACTGTTTATAAAGGAATGCCATATGCTGACTGGTTTAAGCATTGGTTCCTAGACTAATTATAGGCAAGAAGGATCGGATTTTCTTGATTGAGTCAGATTTATCAGGGCCTGCCTTAGTTGCTCAGGTCAATTACTTAAACCATACAGCTGATGCACAATGTCAGGAAGTGGGATGTTGAAGAGATGACCTCAGTGTCTACTGCACAAGTGGAAACCAATATTGAGGGATAAAAGATAAACAGTGAAATACAAACATGAAACAAGGCAACTCAGGATGGGCTTTGGCTGGAGTGTGCCTTGTTGGTATGATCTGGCCAGCTTGACCCCATGAGAAAGAAGCTTCAACAACAAATCTCTTTTTTACCCAATATTTCTTCTGTATGTATGATTCAGCAGATGCTTGTAATTATACTTCTGTTCCCTTAAGTTCTTTCACAATCATTTCTCAAAAATTTAATTTCCTGCCAGCATCTTAAAAATGGAAATGTCACGTACTCATATACTATGAAAGTACTAAGTATTTTTACAAAATAGAGAATTTTAAGAATTGTAAATTGTCAGTAACGTTTATAGAGTTTGGTGTAGCTATAGTTCTACACTAATCCTTGGAAGACTAAGTACTTCACGTTAAATAGAATTTCCATTTTTAAAGTCATTTTCAGGGATGCCTGGGTGGCTCAGTCAGTTAAGTGTCTGACTCTTGATTTCAGCTCAGGTCATTGATCTCAGGGTCATTAGATCATGCCCCATGTTGGGCTCCAAACTAGGTATGGAGCCTGCTTAATATTCTCTCTCTCCCTCCTCCTCTGCCTTCCCCCTCCCCTGCAAAGGTAATTTGCAGTTAGACCTGTGATCACCAGGGGCAGAGTGTTAAGAACATAGATTTGGGAGCATGTGTAGCGATCCTAGAATTTCATTTTAGTCATCTTTGAAGATGTGTAACTTTGTTTAAAAAAAAGAAAACAAAAAAAACTCCAGACTCTCACAGTAAAAGACATTTTATTTAAAAATTTTTTCATTGTCCTTTGAAATTATTTTGGCATGATATTTATATTACAAAATTAAGAAGAGAGGAAGGTCCTTCTTGAGAAGCACATAGGCTTTTCCAATGGTGGTTCTGCCTTTGTTTTCAGTGTTACTCAAACCTTTGGAGTGCTTTTTCTAAAATGTAAATGTTATCATGTTTCCTCTGCTTAAAACCCATCAACAGCCACTCATCGCCCTTAGGTCTGATCCCAAACTCCTTAGCCCAGCCACAAAGACAATTAGGAGAGAACCCTATGACTCACCTCCCTACTCTTTATCTGTATTCCAACCATATTCAACGGTGTACTTACAGTATCCCACATCCACCAAACTCTTTCAAGCTCCTGCCAGGAGCACCCTTTTTCCTCATTTCATTCTAATCAACTCTTTTCTTTACAGTCGTCCTTCCGTGATCATCTCTTCCAGTTTAGATGCCCTTCCTATTGAATATCCATATCACACTGAGCTGGCATCTGTCATTGTATTCTCCATAGCAAATTGTGTTGAAGACTCCTCTTTATTTGTTCTTTGTCCCCACTAGAGGGACCCATGTCTGATATTTTTGCTGCAAACATTTTTGCCACCAGCATTTTTGCCACAAGCATTTTGCCACATTTTTGTTGCACAATTAACTGACTGTAAGGCAGTTGTGCCCTAAAACATAAAATAACAGGAAATAATAGAGGTACGTTTGTTTAAAAAAGACTATAATGAAACTTTTAAAATGAGTAACTAAAAAAGACATTATTGTGAAATGTAATATATTTAAATACATTTGAAATGTGTAGTGTATATTCATGGCAGTACTGTAAAAATAACTGAATTTATGTTGTGGATTGTACCTAAGCATTGTCTTCAAAGTCTTTCATTCATAATATTGTACTTCTTTTTTGGGGGGGGCGGGTCTCGTTTCTTCATCTCCATACTTAGCATTGCAATTTTTTTGTTGTTGTTGTTAAACTTTCTTCCTTCATTAAGATAGGTATCAGTTTCCAAATACTAGGATGCATATTTGTAAATGAACTTTGTCTTACATTATGAAAACCTATACTGTTGTTTGTTCTGGATATATTATCACTGTACATTGACAGAAGTTCCAAAGTTCCATTGGAAATGTGGATTCAAACCTTTGCCACTTGTCCAGACATTTAGGAGGGCTAAGATTTATATAATATAAAAATGGGAGTACTGCCTCAGTGGAAACATGAAATCATATTGTCAACCAGTTGATGAAACCAACAAACTGTCAAACTGAACTGTCAACCAGTTACTTTCTTATCTTTTAAGGCAAATTTGCCTTACAGCTAATTACTTCTACAGCCAGTGTGTTTGTGGCAGAAATACTTGTGGCAAATATGTCTATGGTGAAGATGCTGATGGTACAAATACCTAGAAGGCCATGTCATCTTCACCTTGATTTCTCCCTCCAGAGCTCAGTAAGATAATTGGCAACTGGGGCACCTAGGTGGCTCAGATGGTTAAGACTTTTGATCTCAGCCCAGTGAGTGTGGAGCTCAATGCAGGGCTTGAGAGCAAGACCTGAGCTTTCACCATTTAAAAAAAAACACACACACACAACTTGGCAACTATTATAACAATATTATTAAATATATTATTAGTAGATCATTAATTAATTATTAAAATTTTTAATAATTTCAAATACTATTTAATTAATTATTAATAAATTGAATATTTTATTGAAATTATTATTTGATAAAATAAATAAATTATATATTATGCATGATATATTCACATTATTGAAATTATTAAAATTATAACAACAATTAATAAATATTTTGGATGAATTAATTTCTTTTTTTCCTTACATTTCCTAATAATCACAATAGCTATCATTTATGAAGCAGTGTTTATGTGCAGGGGCTATCATAGATGTTTTATGTATTTATCTCATTTAATTTTCTCAGTTTTCATGTGGGTAGGAATCACTATCCTCATTTTTACAGATGAGGAAATAGGCTTAGAAAAGCTCAGTGACTTAACTACAATCAAGTAACAGGCTGAGGTCAACTCTGTGTCTGTCAGGTTCTAAATGTTTGGTTTGTTTTTGTTTTTGTTTTTGTTTTTGTTTTTGTTTTGTTCCACACAACACATTATGGAGATCCTAGCTAATACCCGAAGTGAGAAGGTGCCAATCTCAGTGTTATTCTAGCAGATATTCAGGCAGTAAGTAATGCTCTAAAACAAAAAGCCACCATTTCCGTGGTTTAGGGTTATTCTTATCTTCAGAGAAGAATCCTAGTCAGAAGTTAAAGGTATAGGAAACAGGATTCAGTCTTTCAGGAGTCAAGATCCAGACACAGATCCACTGCACATCCAAGCAGCGTGGGGCTCGGCATAAGGCTCTACCCCAGCAATGAACTGGCATACTAAGGCAGAATTGAGCCATGATATGTGGTGGTAAATGATGAATCCCAGTGACAGCCAGGACTGCACAAGCCATCAGGCAATGAATCAAGAGAAAAAATGCGCAGAGCAGCTTCCTAGGTGAGGAATGCACATCAAACAAGTGCTAAATCAGTGTTTAGGAAGAGAAAGCTGCATTCTTTGTCCTAACTTAATGCTTCCTGAATTTAAAAAAAAAAAAAAAAAAGAAAGAAAGTAAGAAAGAAAAGAAAAGAAAATGTCTTTAATTACAGTCTGTATTAATTTCTTTCATGCTTTAGTATGTATAAAGGAAAGCTAAGGAATATATACTTTGAAAAAAAAAACCCAATTACTTCTTACTTCCAGTAAAAAAACATTTCCCCTTACTAAGAGGTCTTTTTTTTTTTTCCTTAAGAGTAGCCAAAAAGATTCAAGTTCTTCCTTTGTTGTTAGGTTTTATGTATATGTTCTCTTTTGATGACTTATTTCAAAAGCCCCATACACAGGGAGGGCCTTCTGTTACTTTAACTTCAGTCCAGTCTTACCTGATCCAAGTCTCTACAGTCCTGTTCTTCCCTCAGCAAAAGCTACTTGGTCATAACCATGAGCTCAGTTTACCCTGCTGTCTAATCCAAACCTCGAGCACAAGAAATTTATGGGGTTGTAGCCTAATGCTATGGGATTCAGCACTAAGATATTTTTCTTGCTAGCCCAGCTCTCTGATTACTTGCTCAAGTTCTGATTACAAATCTCTGTCTTACCCTCCAAGACCCACTTGTGCATCAGTTCGGTTAACTGAGTTTCTGCCTTGCTTCCCTGTGGCTCTTATCTAACTTAGCATCTTCAACAACCAGAGTCCTGTTTTGTTATTATCAATTTCTACTGTCACCCTTTCCCAGGGACTAGAGTCTGTTCCTGAACACCAGCCAGGTGGCTAAAGTTCTGTTACCCGCTGACAGGACTCCCTGATGCTGCCTTCTTGGACCTCCAAGATGCTTTCCTTTCAGTTCTCTATTTCCTCCCTTTTGATACTCACAACATGCATTTTACTTAAGAAAGATATTTTAACTTGAGACACTGTGTGAAAGACTTCAGTCATTTCCAAACATTGCTATCTTGGGACCTGATGTAATCCCATTCACATACGGTTTGCATTATTCCATTTAAAGGGAAGGGAGAGTAACCATTCTTCAAATGGGAAAACACATGAAACTTGATTTGCATAATCTTTGGGGATAGGAAGAATTTTTTTTAATAAACTTTAGCACCCTTCAAGAATGAAAGCACACGGAAAAATATTGTTTCTTGACTGTGAAACAATATGACAGGCTCCAGGCTGATTTTCTCTGCCTCTATCATCCTGGCTTCCCACTAGCTGGGGTTCAGGATCTCTGCTGGCAGGTGTGATCCCACCGCAGTTCCCAAATTGGTCTAGCTTGGAGGCTGGATATGCTAAAAAAAACCTCAGTATTGGCAGGCCCATCCTTCACAAGCTGAATATCATGTCACCACCTTCAGGCTGACAAAGAATATATTCCCTATATATTCTTTCAAAAAAACATCTAATGTGCCAGTTCTGAGCCAGGCACTGGGTAGAAGCAGATCCATGTTTTGTTTGACCTGAGCTTATATAATTTGAGAGCACTCTCTAAGAAAAAGAATACTAAATTAGGTATCAAAAACAGGTATGAAGGGGCACCTGGGGGTCTCAGTCAGTTTAGTACCCATCTCTTGGTTTTGACTCAGATCATGATCTTATGGGTCATGGGGTTGAATCCCATGTTGGGCTTTGTGCTCAGAGGGAGTCTGCTTAGGATTCTCTCTTTCTCTCTCTCTCCCTTTGACCCTCCCTCTCCTCTAGAACAAATAAATAAATCTTTTTTAAAAAAGGTATGAAAATAAAGACATCATGACAGATGTAAGATACTAAAAGCTGATAAATACTAAATGTTATAAAAATCTAGAAAAATAATAACTTTATGAACTTATTGTCTGACAAACTTCTGAAATACTTCTCCCCTATTTTTTTCATTTGCATACTCTTTGGTAGTTTCCTCATACAACAATAATTTTGTAAAATTTTTCCTGTAGAAATAATGGGGAGTCCATTATTTCTATGGAAATAGAAATGGTTGATCAAAAATAATTTTTTTATTATGTTATGTTAGTAACCATACAGTTAGTTTTTGAGGTAGTATGATGTAGTATTTTTGATGTAGTATGATGTAGTGTTCCATGATTCATTGTTTGCGTATAACACCCAGTGTTCCATGCAATCTGTGCCCTCCTTAATACCCAATACCCGTTACTGTGATCCCCCCAACCCTCCCTTCTAAAACCCTCAGTTTGTTTCCTGGCGTCTATAGTTTCTCATGGTTCATCTCCCACTCTGATTTCCCCCCTTTGTCCCCCTTCATTTTTCCCTTCCTTCTCCTAATGTCCTCCATGCTATTCCTTATGTTCCACAAAGAAGTGAAACCATATGATAATTGGCTTTCTCTGCTTGACTTATTTTACTTAGCATAATCTCCTCCAGTCCCATCCATGTTGATGCAAAAGTTGGGTATTCATCCCTTCTGATGGCTGAGTAATATCCCATTGTGTATATGGACCACATCTTCTTTATCCATTCATCTGTTGAAGGGCATCTTGGCTCCTTCCACAGTTTGGCAACTGTGGACACTGCTGCTATGAACACTGGGGTGCATGTGGCCCTTCTTTTCACTACATCTGTATCTTTGGGGCAAATACCCAGTAGTGCAATTTCTGGGCCATAAGGTAGCTCTATTTTTAATTTTTTGAGGAACCTCCACACTGTTTTTCAAAGTGGCCTCACCAACTTGCATTCCCACCCTTGCATTCTCCCCCTTTTCTCCACAACTTCTCCAACATTTGTTGTTTCTTGCCTTGTCAATATTTGCCATTCTAACTGGTATAAGGTGGTATCTCAATGCAGTTTTGATTTGAATTTCCCTGATGGCTAATGATGATGAATATTTTTTCATGTGTCTGCTAACCATTTATATGTCTTCTTTGGAGAACTGTCTGTTCATGTCTTCTGTCCATTTTTTGACTTGAAAGAAAGGAGATTTGAAAATGAGAGGGTAGCCAAGGGAGATAGAATATGTATATATCTAATCATCATTTGGGGGGCTTTTTGTTTGTCTTTTTAAAGATTTTATTTATTTATTTGAGAGTGAGCAAGAGAGAGAACACAAACAGGGGGAGCAACAGGCAAAGGTAGAAGCAGGATCCCCACTGAGCAAGGAGACAGATGTGGGACTCGATCTTAGGACACTAGGACCATGACCTGAGCTGAAGGCAGACACTTAACCCACTGAGCTACCCAGCTATCCCTCTAATCATCATTTTTGAAACCCATTTGCAGAATGGTGTAACAGAAAGTTATAACAAAAAGAAAGATGTTTCTTTCCTTAAAAAACAAACAAAAAACCAAAAACAAACAAACAAACAACAACAACAACAAAAACAAAATCAGGTGGTGCCTGGGTGGCTCAGTGGGTTAAAGCCTCTGCCTTTGGCTCAGGTCATTATCCCAGGGTCCTGGGATCAAGTCCTGCATTGGGCTCTCTGCTCAGTGGGGATCCTGCTTCCTGCCTCTCTACCCGCTTGTGATCTCTGTCTGTCAAATAAATAAACAAAATCTTAAAAAAAAAAAATCAGTTGCACAACCGAACAACTGAGCTATGGTAGTTTTGTTTGTAAAAATAAAAATGCCCTTTAGATAATATACTGATTATGAGAAATAATGGTACAAATTAATAAAATAGCACTCTATCTATTAGGAAGAAAGGAAGTCCTTAAAAGAATTCTAAGAGAAGCCCTAAAGATGTACTCCAAGTTGTGGCTGCAGAAAATTTTCACAGGCTTCCCACTACTGCTGAGTCAGCTAAGTAGTGAAACATGTTTCTCTCAAGTGTAAAAATACAAAGTTGGACAATTTACTAAGAAGAACTCTCCTGTTTCTCATTACATCTGTTGATTGGACTCCTTATTGGAAAGAGCATTGGCTAATGTCCTGAGAGTCATACGTGTTCATAACATAGTACTCATTTTTGTTTTTTTATAAACTTGACTTTCCTGGAACATCATGGTCTGGAAAATTATACCACTTGTTTGCACGTGTGTCTTGAAAGACTGTGTAATTGTTCTGGTTATAAAATATTGCGGCATATACCTACAGACTGATAGATATCATAAGTTCTATCTAAGGTTAAAAGAGAAAGAGATAGTATGATATTGGCTCCCAATTTTACTAATCATACTGACTCAGTATCTTGGTTCCATAGTTCAGCAATTATTTATATGTGCTATAATTTTAACTGATAGAAGTTGGATTATGGACAGTCCTCAAGTTTACCTTCAATTTTAGGTGTGCTGCTCTGATATATGTTTGTTATAAATATTTCTTTTAAAGTAATCTATTTTGGAACAGCTAATGAAAATAAGTTATGTATTTGATTCTTCAAAATTTCAGTGCCCTTAATTAATAGATGAGGTATTATTTTTAAATAAGGCAAAATTACTTGGGTCTAAGATCAAAGCAAACCTCTCCAATGAATGCATTATTTCATCTTTTTTTGTCCAATAGTTTTACCAATAGGTAGAGGTAGAGGAACTCCTCAGTCCATTTTTGTAGTATGCTTGCTTAAACACACTTTTCTGTAGTATGGGACTCTAGGTGGTTCTGGGCAAAATTACCTAGTGGGTAACGTTTGTCTTGGTTGCCTGCTTTTTCTTTACAGAAGACACCCTTGCCCTTAGTGCCCCTTCTCAAATACTCTATCCTTCTAAATTTTTGTTTTCACTTCCTAGAAGCATGTTCTATAATGTGGGTACCAAAATTTCTTTTTCCAGTTTAGACTTACCTGTCTTGTGTTTATTTTTTTAGGATCCCAGGATACACTACTTCATGTAATTTTTCTTTCTTTCTTTTTTTTTTTTTTTACTTCATGTAATTTTTAAAAAAAAAGTCATGGTGGATGTACTCATAGGAGAGGGCTAGGATAATCATGGATTAAGGATCTACCAGAAATGATGCCCTTTTCCTCATTTATATTGTCTTGATTGTTCATTCACTTGGTATATATTTATTGAGCATCTGTTATATGCCAGAAACTGTTCTAGGCACTAGAAATTTGTCAAGTTCCAAAAAATAAAACTCCATGTGCTTGTGGTGCTCACATCTGTACAACTTTAATCTCTTGAGAGTATGAGTCATTCTTTTTCATATTGTAAGTTACTACATCAGTGCATACAATTTGAATTTTTTTGATACTTTTCCCTCTGATCATGCTTTATGTCATGTCTGTATTATTGAGGAAACACAAGCTCATGTCTTAGCTGTGGTTGTTTAAATGTCCAATCAGTAACTTGCTTCCCCCCATATTGAAAACAAAATGAGAGGCCTACAGGTTAAAGTTCAGCATTTTCATGGAGGTGAGGATAAAAGTCATAATCTAATGAGGCTGTGATCAACATACACATTGGGCACCAGCTATATCATAAGCAAATTCTTGACTTTAAAATTTATTCAGGATTCCTAAAGGTTTGCATTAAAATGCTTATTTAGTTCCCTTCTTCAAAACTTCATAAAAACATCCTTCTAAAAGCACTCCATAATGGGACTGAATTTTTTTTATTCAAATATTTACTTTCTGCTTAATTGACATTTGCCTAGAGAAATAAAATGAAATGGGAACATAAAAATTTAGAATAAGGAATTTGTAGCAAACACATACCTCTTTTTTAAAAATTTATCTGAAGCTAGGTCAATATAATTAACTTGTTTTCAAAACATGAATCTGTGCTACTGATGTGCACTCTGTTTTTACTAATAAAAATTTATATATTGGTTAAAAATATTCGAGGGGCACCTGGGTGGCTCAGCCAGTTAAGTGTCTAACTCAGTGTCATCTTAGGATGGTGAAATGGAGCCTGGCATTGGGCTCCACCCCCAGCATGGAGCCTGCTTAAGATTCTCTCTCTCCCTCTGATCCTCGATGCTCACTCCCCACTCCTTCTCTTGCACATGCCTGCACACTCTCTCTTGCTCTAAAAAAAAAAAAGTACATATTGTTACCATGATTATTCTGTCTTGATATATTCTTTTTTTAAAAAAAGTCTTTGTCTTGCTATACAATCATATAAAAACCTAGTGTGAACAATTCAAGTTTTTCCAGATGACCTAAATCAAAACTTGTAAGGTTCAAAATAGGGGAGAGAAAAATAATCTAAGATTCTAGGTGTTCCTTTGCTTTTGCTTCATTTGAGTGGAAGAGTATATGTATCTGCAAGATGCCTAATTTTTTAAAAAATATTTTATTTATTTATTTGACAGAGAGAGAGATCACAAGTAGGAAGAGAGGCAGACAGAGAGAGAGGGGGAAGTAGGCTCCCTGCTGAGCAGAGAGCCTGATGTGGGGCTCAATCCCAGGACCCTGAGACCATGACCTGAGCCGAAGGCAGAGGCTTAACCCACTGAGCCACCCATGTGCCCCAAGATGCCTTATTTTAAGCAAAAAAAAAAGGAAAACAGAAGAATATAATAAACCTTTTTGAAAACATAGCACTCTAGGAAAATAAATTATTTGGAGGAGAGTAGCATTAAGAACTTTATAAATATTAAAATAGAATAGTAAATGTATATCATGTAATATTTATGGATTCTTAATTTATAAGTGCCAATTTAGTATCTTTTTAAAATACCAACTTAAAAAAATGACATTCTACCCTTCTTCAATAATGAATGAGCTCAGCTCCCTATACCAAGGGGAGGGAAAAGCAATGAGTGTGAACTCATGCTAAGTAGCCAGCTTAGTTGTGCACAAAAGAAGCAGAGGGGGAGAAGTGAGGGAGGAAGAAATAATTCCTCCAGTATGAGAAAGAACCTAGAAAGGAAAAAGGACATATTTTCTCCTCTGTGCCTAAGGAGCACATTTTCACTAGTGTTAACTAGGAAGAATAAGAATATATTTAAATATTCTTTTCACGAATGAAAAAAAAAAACAATTCAATGAAGTTAAATAGGAAATCTAAAAAACAGATTTTTCTTAAGAAATATTCTTAAGTGCTTAAAGGAGATAGTTTCATTTATTTAACAATAATTACCACCGATTAAACTTTCATAACCTAAGAATAGCCAGATCCTTTATGATTGTCTCATTTAATCATTACAACTTTGAGAGGCAGCATAATTATGTTCATAGTTTATATGAAGAAACAGAGGCTTTCAGAGATTAAGAAATCTCAAAACGTCAGGATTTGTGGAGGTTTGCTTATTTTGAAGCCTTTGTCCTAAATACGACATTGGTTCCTTATACAATTTCAACAGAGATTTGAATTAAAGTACTATAATACAACTGCATATATGGTCTATGACTCTCAGTTTATAAGAATACAGTAATCTTAAAACATTTCAGTTTGCTAACCTTTGTTTCGGGTAATTGGACCTAAATTTTGAGTTAATCGTTACTTCATTGTCTTTTCTTATTATAGCAAAATCTTTTCAGGGAGATGCCTGGGTGGCTTAGTCTGTTAAGTGTCTGCCTTCATCTCAGGTCATGATCCCAAGGTCCTACATCGGGTTCCTTACTCAGCGGGGAGTCTGCTTCTCCCTCTCCCTCTGCTGCTCTCTCTGTCAAACAAACAAACAAACAAACAAACAAACTTTTTAAAAAAGATCTTTGTCAGGGCTTTCCTCTAGAAGCTGCATTTTTAAAATGGAGATTTTTTTCTTTTCATAAGTTCGGATTTTAAAAAATCGTCTTTGAAGAGTCGTCTTTCATATATTTGTCACTTATATTTTTTTGGACTATATGATTGGTATTATAGAAAGGAATGGAACTTTTTGAACCCACATTTTATTATGCCTAAATTCTGTTATCAAATACAGACACATTTCATTATTTTCAAAAGGAATTCCCTATGCCAGCCAATCTAAGACAATGTTATTTAGTCTCAGGCCAAAGTTTGTCTTTCGGATTTCTCTGTCTTCCTTTGATTGCCCCTTCTAACTGCCTCAGAGATCCTTTCTGGGACCTTCATGCTGATACCGAGCTGCTTGGGTGACAACCCACTCTGCTTGATTCTTCCTCACTTCTGTTCATTCATTCAACAAATATTTATTGACCATAGACTTTGTCTCTGGTTGAGCACCAGATGCTGGATATCTGATGATGAGGGAAAAGACATAGTCATTGACCCACTGGAGATAAAGAAAAAGGGATTTAGGTGCTAACCCAATACACAGAAGCTGCGCAAACAAAAGCAACACTGCAAATGTGAAATGGTGCTGGGGATTTGGTGTTAGGATTTGGCCAAGTCAGGGAAGTCAGGCCAGGCTTTTGTAAGGAAACTACTCAGCTGTAGTTTGAAGGGTGAATTTACATGAGGAAGAGGTAAAGGAAGAGCTTCCTAGGCTAACTACCCAATTCTCTCTGCATTTCCCAGTTATCCTTTTACATGTACACACACACACTCTCTCTCTCTCTCTCTCTCTCACTCACAGTATGTCTGCAGATTGACTGCTCTGAGGTAGGTGCTAAAGGGGACCAAAGTATGCTGCCCCCAAATATTTCATTTTTGTATAAAGATTATTTTAAGCTGTGGGCATATGAGACTCAGCAGCTATAAAAAAATATATATGTCTCAGAACTTCCCTTATCTGACTACAAAGAGCAATTTCTGGGAAAGAAGTCTGCTGTAAATTCCTCTTCAGAGTAGATCCATTCTCAGAACGGAGAATGTGAATAAAACCTATCCCAGTCTTTTCTGCAATGAAGTTTTTACCCTGGAGAAGCTGGGAAGACCACTTATACTTATAATGGCAAACATTATCACAAATTCTTTATCTCCTCTTTTATTTTCTCATGAAAAATCACTTATCTTTCAAAAAAAGTAATTTGGTTTCCCCACCTGTCTTTTTCTCCTTCCTCTTCACTTATTACGATGGCATATAAGCCCCAAATTTTATCCTCCCCTTTGAGTTACTCATCACAGTCTTCCTATCTGTATGAGCATTGCGCACATAAATAAACTGTGGCTTTGCCTCCTATTAATTTGTCTATTGTCACTTTATATTGCAGATCCACAGTCAGTGAACATGAAAAGGTAGAGAAAGATTTTTTTCTCTCCTTCAGGGTCCAGAGAACACTTGTTCCAGAGAGCTATAGGTGGGGGACATAGGGCAGAATCCTGGGGCCTACCTGGAGTATCTCAACAGGATATGGGCAAGTGGCAATTTCACTCACTGGAACTATGGTTCCAGTAATAATGAACCAATGATTGATGTCAGGGACATGCCACTGCCTCCAAGAAGCCTACCTAGCTCCTCCAAGCAGAGTGATGGCTCCCATCTCTATTCCCCTCTTCTAACTTGTAACTGCTTCTATGTTATACTTACTCCACAGATTCTTTTGTTCCTATTGTTTACATGTCTGTCTGCCTCCCAAGAAGGTTGTGTTTCTTGAAGACAGATGATATCTTACTGTTTTCCTAGACTGCCTAGAGCAAGCATTCAATAATGCTAAAGGAATGCATGAAATGACAAACTGCCATTGGAGTACCTGTCAAAAGTGAACAACATAAGGAATAAGATAGTTTTTATTGCTACCAGGCAAAGTTAAATGTACCCTCTCCTTGGACCTTATGCTGATCTTCTCCCTACCTTTCACCCCTTGGATGTGCCTGGAATTAATTGGCATGTTTATACCTGGAGTATGATACCATCAGTAGGAACATATCCCTTACCAAATGAAAATCTTGGGTAAGAAGGGAGAGGAGATAGGGAAGTTTTGACTAATGTATGCAAAGTATCTTGCAGAGTGCCTGGCATATGACAGGAACTTTAATGTAACTCCCTATCCCTATCTTCTCATTCTCTTCCCAAGTGACCCCACAGCTATCCCATCTCAACATTTCTAGATACACATATTTGGTATATGTGATGGATGTTGCATAGACAGGTGTGTGGTGCCCACTTTATGAACTGGTCATGGAATGCCTGTGGTCAGCAAACACCTGCATGGTACTTTAGGGCCAGTCTAAGTCCTGGCCTTTAGACTGGGAGTAAGTATGACAATGTTACAGGAAAGAAAGAGAGGGAGCCTATGGTGCTCCTCAGGGATGTAGCTCTGAAGTAATAATACGGGGAAATTGTACTGATTAAGCCAAATGACTCAAAGAGGAAACAGTCCACTTTTCTCAAACTAATTCTGTAACAGACCTGATTCTCCAGTTTTTCCAGTGTTGGCTCAGTTCCAACTATGTGTAGCACTCCCATCAATTTTTGAAGTGATTTGCTTTATGGAAAGAGGAATGTAAGATGACTACTTGGCCTGGTTTTCAGGTCCCATATGTTGTTTGTTTTTTGTTGTGTTCTATTTTGCTGTTTTTAGGCTCCATCGCACCTACCTAGCTATTTATTTTCTTCACCACTTGCATTCTGCCTGAAGTTAGTTAGCATAATAAATGTTGTTTTACAAGGTGTGTATACATTATCCATCGGTGCTAGGAAACAAAGAAAGATGTGTTGTCTTGGGAAGGCTGTTATTGGTAAACACAGCAGCAGGTGTCTTGTATTAGACCTTGTGGACTGATTAAACCACTGTGATTTTCCTCCTGAAGTTGCCTTCTGTTTGTTATACCTTAGCCCCTACTCCTGATTAGGTCAAATATGTCCTTGGGGGTTCTGTTTAGAAGGAAAAATGTGTACTGGGAAAAATATCTTCTCCTTTATAATTGAGGATAATAATGTTCAGACTGGCTCACCAGCAGGATATCCTTCTGTTAAAAGGCAGAATAATCCTTCTATCTCTTCTTTCCAGATTGTATTCTGGCATCCATAGTTTCCCTTGACCCATAAGAGAACCCTTTCCTCTGGCTTTTTTATGGAAATTGGAAGTTTCTTCTAGGGTAGAGTAACTGATGCAGCATTCATTTATTAAACAGAAGTGTGTTGGGCCAGGCCTCTTATTGGAGAGGTCATTGACTGCCAGTCACTCTTTGACACAACACATTTGTGATTTATACCAGACAGAAGCAAATAGCTATGTGTAGCTGAAAACCTGAGTGCATGGGCATGGAGCTGGAAATAAGAATAAAAGACAAAATCCCCTAAACTGGTGCCTAGAAGACAACTGTTGTAGATAGTTGAGAGAAAGTTTGTGAGCAACATGAGGGCAGGTAATCTGTGTTATCTTTGTTAACCTAGAACCCTAAGAAAATGATGAATTATTAATAATGCATGTCAAATATTAAGACAATATCTTGATTCTAAAAACCAGTTCTTGGAGTATTTCTGGAAAAAGAAATGAAAGGATAATTGAGGCATATAAGTTTTATTTATCATGAAACTGGATTAAGCTTTAAGGTCCCACACTCACACATGGATTAGATATTGAAGCTGAATAAGTTTTTTTCAACAATGTTTTCTGTTCATCTAAGAAAGTGATTTGAAAGACTCTGGTAAAGCTGCCTCCCATTTTTGCACTCAAGAATGGAAAGCATTTACTATTTATTCCTCACAAGATGCTTAACCAACATCAAGCACTAAGGAAAGACACAAAATTGATCATGGTTTATCCTCAGGTGGGAGGTCTACCACAATGCAACATGCTGCCTTTGAGGCTCCTGCAAAATCAGAAAATGCCAGGACAAACACATGCCTGACTTCTCAGAAATTTTATTTTGGCTCCTTCCCTACTTAAAGAATATAATTACCTAAGCACTCTTAAATCCTAACTTTTTACTCTAGTAATGTGAATAAAATGTAAGTTTTGTTTGTTTGTTTTCAAAAGTATGTTTTATGGTTGGAAGCTATAACAATTCATCCCCTACCACAAAGTAGACATTTATACAATGGGTACACATTTTGCAAAGCAGATCTAGTATTTTCTCAGTTTCTCTAGGTCTTCCAAATACTTGAGCCTAGTGATTCATGTAAACGTATTTTGTCACTTAGTCCTGAACCTGCTTATGAATTTTACTGTTATGTATCCTGAGAGTCTCTCTTTACCTTCAAAAGAGAGGTTTAATATCTATCTATATATATAGTATATGTAGTATACATAGTATCTAAATATACTATAGTGTATGTGTGTGTGTGTATATATATGTGTATATATATATACACATATATATATATACTATAGAATATATGGTATCTATCCATATATACTATACATATATTTCTTACATTTTTTAAACAGTTTTATTAAGGTATAATTGTATATAATTACACATATTTAGAGTGTATAATTTGATAAATTATGAAAAATGTATACCCATAAAACTGTCATCAGCCAAGAAAATGGCCATCTCTATCACTCCAGAAGTTTCCTCAGTATTTCCTCCCCTATCCCCTTTTTATTCCCTCAACTCTAGGCTCCCACTGACATGCTTTCTATCACTACAGATTAATTTGCATTCATTAGAGTTTTATCTAAACTGAATCATTTATATACAGACTCTTTTGTTTGCTTCTTTCACTCAGCATAATTTCTTTGAGATTCACTCATGTTGTGTGCCTGGTGGTGTATTCCTTTTATTGCCAAGTGATATTCCATAGTATGGATGTAACAGAATTTGTCCATTCACTCACCTGTTGATGGATTATTTCCAGTTTGGGATTTTACAAATAGAATGCTATGTATTTCAACTACAACTCCTTGTATGGATATATGCTTTCAATAAGTTAGATGGATATTTAACATTTTAAGAAACTGCCAAACTATTTTCCAAAATGTCTATAACATTTTACATTCCCACCGGCAATGTATGAGAGTTCTAGTTGTTCCACACCTTCACTAATACTTGGTATGGTCAGTTTTTAAACTTTAGATATTCTAATAGATATTGTCTTGTGTTGTATTTGTAATTAGTATTTCCCTAATGACTAATGATGTTGAATATCTGCTCATGTACTTATTTATTATATATATATCTTCTTTGGTGAAATAGTTATTCACATCTTCTGTTCACATTATATTTGTGTTGGGTTACTTATATTCTTAAGTTTTGAGAGTTCTTTATGTATTCTGGATACAAGTCTCTTCTCTGATGTGTGGTTTGCAAATATTTTCTGTCTGTGACTTATCTTTTCATTTTCTTATCAGTGTCTTCCCAAAAGTTCTTAATTTGATGAAGCCCAATCCATCAGTTATTTCTTTTATGGAGCAACCTATATAGTTTTGTGTTTAATTTTTTAATCTCAATTCCTGGGCCTCTTTCCTCAAGATCCTCATTCAGTAATTCTGGAAAGGGCCTTGGGCATCTGAATATATATAAAACCTTAAAGATGATTTTGGTATGCAGCTATGACTAGAGTACATAAAACAAGAGAGGTAGTGGGATATTGTGTTTATTTGTTTGAATGCTTATGTATTTGTTTAGTTATTTCCTTCTATTTTATCTTGTCACAGAAAGACTTTAAGATAGTTTATAAGGATCAAAGATAATGTAACTTGAGAGTGGATGCAAGAAATAAAAGTAAGGTAGGACATAAACTGGCATCACTAAAGACAGTGAAAATGGATGCTATAATGATCTGCACATGGCCTCTAACTTTTCCAGCAATTCAATGCATAGATCAAACAAACTAATTGTTTAAGAGACATATTAATACAAATACTAGAATGAATTTCTCCCATGGAACCTTATAAAGAGGGAGGAACTATTTCCTGGACAACAACAGCAAGTTTGAAGGGGCGATTTGTTCTAGTAGTTCAGTATGAGCTGATCACATTATGATTAGATGCCATTCAGTAAAGCTGAACTTTAAGGGACCATTACAACAAAGAATAGGTAATCCAGCTCTCTGCTGATCTAAATCCATGCAAGAATATGCTTTATCTAGACTATAAAGAAAGGTGAACGATTTTTATTTCTTTCAGGCACTGATTCATGGTTTCTCTTAGAAAGGTTTTTGATAAATACTGCTTGAGAACTCAGAAGATGAGCACAAGATTATATTCCATGCTTCTCTATGCTTCTTGTTGCATAGTATATACCTCTACATTAAGGGAGATAACTGAGTGGGGGTTAATGTGTCTTTGCAAAGGCTGTTACCTAACAGAGCCATTTCATGTCTGTCAGATCAAGAGACTCACAAGCAGGGCCTAGAACCTATTGGAGGCTTTAAAGAATGGGACTGACCTGAATTGTATTTTACAAATAGAGAGAGAGAGAGAGAGAGAGAGATTGTATTATTGAATTTGTAAAATTTTGATGCTTTTTCTGTATTATTGAATTGAGCATTTAAGTGATTTCCTTAATTCTATTAATGTCATGAATTACATTGATTGATTTTCAAATATTAGGCCAACATTGCATCCCTGTCCTTCCAGACTAGATTCCCCTATCAAGTACTGCAATTGCAACTAACCTATTCCTTTTTAGCCTTTATAATAATCAACATTTATATAGTCCTATTTTAAATATCTACCTCTAGACTATAAACTTCTTGCGGACAGGGACTATATCTGCCTTGGTTACTAGTATATTATCCTTCTCTAACAAATGCCCAACACTTAGTTCTTCCCACACATATTTGTTGAATGGATGAGCTGCCCTGGTCTAGTCTAGGACTCCTCCCTTTCAGCAAAACAGCTCTTTCCATTTTCAACTTTTTACTCACCATGCCCCGCACCCTACCCCACCCCAATATGAGCCCCAAGAGAATCTGGGCTAGGAGAGGAATCTGAATTACACATATAACATTGAATCAGAAAAACCAGGCCCTTTTGGTGACTCAACTTTTGTTTCTGACCAAAGCTCTTCCTCTAGGCTCTTCATTTAGGATGGATTTCGTTTCCAAGGGGACTCTTGGTCTTTGCTCCAAATACATGAGTCCCTTCCCAGCAAACATTCTTCATCACTACAATCAAGGTTGTAAAGAGGCAATTCCTGGAGTCTGTTAGTATAGTGTTTGTGGCTTTTTCCTTTTCCAACCCATTTATAAACTTTGAATCCACATTTGGCCTTTTAAAATCACTTACCCTACCTCCTGATCACCTGGTTATTGATAATTCAAAATCACTTAAATCTGAAAACATTAAATATTCTTCAAAACTCAGTCGACATTTTGGTCTTCTAGGGTCACCCAGGCAACTTTCTCAGAGGCTGTAAGAGCTGTGTGGAGATATAACTGCTGGCCCTCTAAAGGCAGACCACACCACATGCTCAGAGTCAGAGGTCAGGGGGGCCCCTGCCTAGCCAGCAAACCCTATTATCAAATTACTATTTTTAATACTATTTGGAGTATATTTTTTATACTTTTCATATACTTATGAAATTAATTCTCATGTTATTTCTCCGTTACAGGTAGATAGGATTAATACCACATGGAGCCAAAGTTAAATAATTCTCAGACTGACTGTCTAGTGGGCTTGGGATTTCCTCTTGGAATGACAAAACGTTTTGAAACTGGATAGAGGTGATAGTTTCACAGCATTGTGAGTGTCCATAAACATCACTGAATTGGACACTTTAAAAATGGTTAATTTAATGTTATGTGAATTTTACTTCAATTAAAAAAAATAACTAATTCTTAGGGAACATGGAATTTCTCACAAGAGTTTAGGAGTTTCAGTCAGTCATCAATGAAGTCATAAAATTCCTCAGAGATGTGGCCATCTGCCCCCCTCCCCCAACCCCATATCATTTGAAGCCAGCTGGATTTCACCTACTACTCAAAGATTGCATTTTGGAAAACAACTTCTAGCAGCAAATTGTTGGCACAGAGGAATCACCATAATGGACAATGAAAATAACTCCTAATTTCTGAATATATCCTAATTAAGGATATTTTACTATGTAACTTCATTAATTTCCTAGAAATTCCACAAGTTGTTAGAAGCAGGATGGGGAGATTCCACAGAGCTCTGTAGAAAGCAAAGATTGGAGAAAAATAAATCTTTTTTATGTCTTAATCTTCTGGGTTGAGTCATAATCAAGCCCTTCTGGAACAGAGATATGTCCATTGATATGTAATAGTGGATATCAGCTTCCAATCTGCCTGGCATATTAAGCTCTCAAGCAGGACTACCTTCACGGTTACAGCCTCACAGGGGCTCCATGCTATGGTTTAATGTTCTGTGGTCACCATCTTGAAGCTCTTAATACTTTCATGTTCAAGTTTGTGTTTTGTAAATGAAGTCTGATGGGACAGTGAAGCCTGGAGCCTTTGTTTGTGCACAGTCCTACCTCCCACCAGATTCCCAGATGGATTCTCAACTACCATCCTATTCCCTGACTTTCAGAGCCAGATCCAACCTCCCATTCACTGCCCCCATCCAGTAGTGGCTGCTGCGGGATCCTATGGGGCCCTGGGTGCAGGTATAGAAAGATTGGGGTCAGATGGAAGTGGACTGTGCCATCCCCCTTGAGCTGAAAGTGCCACAGTGTATTGGATGGGGAGCCTCTAGCTTACCCCTGATCCAGGAAGCCAGTGTATCTGGGAATCTCTTGTCCACTGTGGGTTGTTGCCAGGAGGCTTGTGGGAAGGGAGACCTCCTCACCGTGACCAGGGAGCAGGGCATTAGTCTAGTGGTTAGTGGTTGGATGGGGTGGGCGGGTACAATAACTCAGCAGTTAGTGGGCCACATGGGGTAAGTCTCTCTCTCTCTCTCTCTCTCTCTCTCTCTCTCTATATATATATATATATATATATGAAGCTAACCTTTATCTCTGGGTGCTGAAATAGGCACAAAACATTCCACATTACACCACCCCCAACTCCTACTACACATATAACCAATCACATTTCATATCCATTCTTTTGCAACTAAATGGTATATAGGCCCCATGCAAGAGACTGGGGTGAGCATAGCATAGTGGTAAGTACATTAGATTAGATTAGTATATAGATATATATATGGTCTTAGGCAGGTCATTTGACTTCTCTGTCTGAATTTTCCCATCTATGAAATTCTAATACAGGGCCAATAAACAAAACCTTTATGTACAGTATAAATATTTGTTAAGTGCTTTCACATAATTCTCCCTCTTTTGATCCATGCAAAACCTTAGAGAGGAGGTTATTAATATTCCTGCTTTAGATGAGGAAACAAGGACTCAGAGATGAAATGATTTACCTAAGAGTAATTTCCAGCTAATGACAGTCAAGATTCCCAATTTTATTTTCATGTGTGTGTTCTACTCCCATCACAGCGGTCCCTTGTTTCAGGGATGAAATTCTTAAATCCTATGGAAACGTGTAATGTATATTTGTATTATTTTTATCATTAAACCAAGATGTCACAGAGTAGTGGTACTCAGTAAGAAGAATATTGCCATCTGATTTATGTAATTCTCCATTATTAAGGGATGACAGACCCTGAAATGGGTCTGCATCTTCCTTAAATTTTTATATTAACAAGGCAACATGCAATAATTCAGAGACGTAGCATTTTTACACAGTGCTCCTCTATAATTCCAACCAAGCATAGTCAAGCAAGCTTACTTTAAAAAAAAAATTAAGGATGTATATACTATCCTCAGTGGAAATATGGGCAGGACAAGTTCTAAGTTGTTAAATGTTTAAGACAAATCATTAAGATTCTGAATTCCAGTTCATTGATGCAAAATATGACTCCAAGCCAAAACAGAATGTTTGGAACAAAGCAGGAAGAAAAATTTCCCCTAGCTGAGATTCATGTTACAACTAAGAGATTATCTCTTCCTTATTAAGAAAAACTGGTTGAAATCACCTTTTGATTGAATACTTAATCTATCCGAGGTTTTACTGTTTTTATGGGAAATGCAATGAGAATTATCTGGTCTGTGACCTAAATCAGTGCATAGAAAACCCTTCTCTGAGGGAGATTCACAAAGAAGGGGTAGGATATTTTGCTCTTTAGTTATTAGCTTTCTAGGTAATGAGTATGCAGACAAATTGTTTCCCCTATTGTGTATGTGTCTTGGGTCTCATTAATGGACAATAGTAATTTCTTGCACTATTTTAAAGATGTCAGTTACTTAAAATAAATTGAAAACATTTGTTAAAGCCAAGATTAGGATATTGGCTTTTGAAACAATTTTGGAACTTCAGAGGTTTTGCCTTTGAAATCTTGGTGGTGAGAACAATTACATGAAATCAGAAAAAAAAAAATTTAAACATTATGTTGGCATGGATACACATAGTTGGAAACTTGCTAAGATAAACTTTTGTTGCTTTTAATTTTTGTTACTTACCTCTTGAATATTTTCTCTTTCTGATTCATTTTCCTAGTTGTAGCAGAAACTGCCAGATGTGCATCTAAACACTGCCCCACCCACTTCCATTATATAAAAAAAAAAAGACACATGTCTGGCCAGCTATACAACATGTTCTTGTTCCTTCTGCTATTAGATAAGGTCATGTGAGTTAAGTTCACTTGAATAAAATTTGAGTACTCTTGGCTTGTAAAAACCTCCCACAAATGCATTTCTAGGATGGTAACCTCCCTCCAAGATGGTGTCCAATGATTCTTGACTCCTGGTATTTCTGTCCCTGTGTAATCCCCTCCTTCACCGAATATAACTGACCTATATAACTAATAGGATATTGCAGAAATGATAGAATGTGATTTCTATGTCTAGGTCATAAAAGACATTGCAACTTTCATCTTGCCCCCTTTTTAAAGTGATCCCTACACCCAATGTGGAGTTTGGACTCATGACTCTGAGATCAATAGCTGCAGCTCAACCAACTGAGCCAACTAGGCACTCTTCATCTTGCCCTTTTAGATCACTTTCTCTGAATGAAGCTAGCTGCCATGACATGAGGACATTCAAACAAACCTTTCTAGAGGTCTGTATAGGAAGGAACTGAAACCACCTGGCCACAGCCACTATTAATTGAGCCATATTAAAAGCAAATACTTCAGCCCTAATCGAGCCTTCATATGGCTGTAGCTACAACAGACATCTAACTGCAAACTCTGGCTCAAAGACAGTGACTCAGAACTATTAGGCTAAGCTGCTTCCAAATTCCTGACCCACAGAAACTATGAAATAATAAATATTAAATTGTAGTTTTAAGCTGCTAAGTTTGTTTTGCAGCAATAGATGAGAGATGCATCCAACCAGCTGAATGACAATGCTCACCATCTTGGAAACTACTTGTTGAAGAGTTCAGAGCTGTAATCAACTCAGGTTCCTGAATGACTATATAGAGGAGAGCCTTCTTCTCTGGTTTCTCTACTCCTAACATCAACATGGACTGTAGAGAGAGAAATAAACTTACTTAGAGTCATTACATTTTGGGGTCTAAATTTTACAATAATTCAGCATGTCCTAACTAATACATCAACTTTATATTCTGTTTCTTTCTTTCTTTAAGTTTTATGTATATATGAGGGTATTTTTCTGCTGTGCAAGCAATTACTATTGGAATAGTCCTTTAAACAGTACCAAAAACATTTAATTGGTTAAAATTCATATGATTTAATATTAAAAGTACTTTTCCCATCTGCAAATCCTATTTTATTTGTCTAACTCTGGCATAGATGCTGTTAATATCATGATAACCCTGCCCAGATCCACTTTATTTGCTTGAAGCACTGCCCCAGTTTCTGTGAATGCGGCTGATAATGGCTTACAACCAGCCCTCTCCAGGAAATTGCCATCAACCAATGAGAGTCATCTTAGGAAATTACACCCCCTCCATAGATAACCCACAACAAATGACCAAATAAAATGATGGTATAAAAGTCCAGCCTTGTTGCCACAAGGAATGACAGGACTGTGGTACTGTTTATATCAATAACTCTTCCCTCTGTCGATTGGGCTAAGGCTGGACTTTATGTAATATCAGATCCTTACTTGACAGCTCTTTTTGCTTCCCTATCACTTTCATCTCTCTCCCTTATAGTTTTGTTTTGTTTGTTTGTTTGTTTCCCAAAGAATGGTCTCATAATAAGTCACATGCACTCAATCCCTATCTCAACTAAGATTATCTACTTTTATAAAACTAGACAGAAGAGGTGAGATCTTCTCAGTTATTTATAAGACCGATATATTTGATTTATGAGTGAAAAAATGTATTCTCAGTCCAAAACCTTGGAAGGACTTAAAAAAAGAAAAGCAGTAGCAAAAAGTAAGAAAGCCTAAAGCTGATAATCTGACAATACCAACAAAATTTAAAAATCCTAAAATCAAGAAAAAATACAACATAAATCACCAGTATCAGAATAACAGGGAGATTATCATATCACTACAAATCTTACAGACATTAAAAAGTTAATAAGATATTATGAAAAATGTAGATCAAATCTTTGAAAACTTAGATAAAAGGGTAAATTTCTTGAAAAAGGCAATTTACCAAAGTCAACACAGATTAAACAGAAAATACTGTTAATCCCACACCTCTTAAAGAAATTAAATATATTGTAAAAAACTTTCCAAAACAGAAAACTCTCAATCCAGATGGTTTCATTGTGAATTCTAACAATCATGGGAGAAATAACACTAATCTTATAAAAACTCTTTCTTACAGAAAATAGATAAGGAAGACTTTCCTACTTGTTTATGAGACCATTAAAATCCTAAGCCTAAAACCTCACAAAGACATTACAAGAAAAAAAAAAAAAGATCTACAATATCTCTCATGAGTATAGACCTAAAAAATTCTTTTAAAATGTACCTATTGAATCCAGCAATATATAACAGGATTATTATATTGACCAAAAAAGGTGTATAGGCCAAGAATGCAAGGTTTAATCAATCAGTATAAATAAACACATTAACAAAATAAGGAAAAAACCCCTTAGATCATCCTCGTTGATGCAGAGAAAGCATGGGTTAAAATTTATCACACATTTATAAAAACACCCATAACAAACTAGGAATAGAAAGGAACTTTCTCAATTTCATAAAAGCCAGCTATAAAAACCTACAGCTAATATTACATTTAACAAATCATACATTGGATGTTTTCCCCCTAAAATTGGGAATAAGGAGTGGAAGCCCATCTTCCCAATTTCTATTCAATATTATAATAAAGCTGCTATCTACTACAATAAGGTAAGGAAATTTTTTAAAAAAATTTTTAAAAAAAGAAGAAGAATAAAGAAATAATAAGAATTGTATCTTTCTTCCATTCTGTGTGTCCTAACCACCTAGTGTCCAGTGGCAATGCACCCTCCCAGCCTGTTTTTCTTCAATAATACCTAATTCTTCAAAGTTATTTATCTTTGCTTATTTCTTTTGTCATAAAAATATATACTTCTCCCATTGTTTCATACCCCTAATCAGAGTTGTCACAGAGGAAAACATCTGAAAAACTATTTCACATGGTAAGTTCACAATTAATTGTGCACTATCTGTCTAAAAGATATCTGTATTGAAAAATCCTGTTTATAAACAATAATTACAAAGGAAACATAATAGAGAAAATATAGAATGGGACTATATTAAACACTTAACATAGCTATTTCATGTAATATGGCAGTCTAGGCACCTGGTTTTTCCTTCTTCAAGAAAACAAAAAAAATATTCTAGATTATATATTTTAAAATATTTAAAATATCAATAAACTATAAGAAAGTAAGGAATACTCATATCAGGTACAGAAAGAGGGAGGAAACCCAGAGAAGTAACTGTAGCATTTTAGCCAGTTTTCTTTCTTAAGGCATTGACTAAATTGCATAATTTGAACTTTGGTATTCATGGACTTACAGGACCCACAGAGCAACAGACAAAGACCAAGCTCTCCAAAGGTAGTAGTCTAATAGAGGATCCTCCCCAACTTAATAAAGCTGAGACATCAGAGTTCTAAACATTCAGTATAAGCATGACCTAAAAATAAACTTAACCTTTCCTGTCCTTGGGGTCTACAAAGAGAGTCGTCTTTGCTCTTAGCATTGAACAGAGAAGGAAAACATGTCACCAAGGCATTGGAATCACAAGATGGCCCTCACACAGTTTTGTAGTACAAATTCATAGGAACTGTGTGTTACCAAAACCTCAAGCTAAGAATTTAAAGTACAGTGTCCCAGATTTATAGTGCCCCCATATGGCTGGTCAGCATCAAATGTAAATGCAGTATGGCACATCCTACTGTAATTTCAGATTTCAAAGAGTTCCAAGAAGTAAATTGAATAGCTCACCAGGAAAAAAATGACAAACACACTAGTAAAAATGATACCATGAGTGATAAACAGTAGAAAAAAATGTTGCCAGGAGAATGTTCACATATATTTCAGACACTAACTATAAAATTAGAATGTTTATTATGCTTAAAGAAATGACAAATAAACTTCACAATATGTTCCAGGAATAAAAATATTTACAAAACATATCCAACAGAGTAGAAAAGATAATATATTAAGACCAAATAAGATTTATCCTAATAATTCAAGATTGGTTTAATACCAATAAGTTAGTTGATACAATTCACCACATTAACAGGTTAAAGGAGAAAATTTATAGGATCATCTCAATGTTTGCAAAAAAAAGTGTTTGATAAAATTTGACATTCATTTATAATAAAATCTCCTAGCTAACTAGGAATAGAAGAGGTTTTTTCAGTCTTATTTAAAAGTAACTATAACTCAAGAAAACATTACATTTATGGTTAGTTATTAAAATAATTTTCTCTGGGGTGCCTTGGTGGCTCAGTCAGTTAAGTGTCTGCCTTTGGCTCAGGTCATGGTCCCAGGTCCTAGGATTGAGCCCCATGTTGGGTTCCCAGCTCAGTAAGGAGTTTGCTTCTCCCTCTCCCTCTTCCCCCTGCTCATGCTCGCTCTATCGCTCTCTCTCTTTCTCTCTCTCTCTCTCTCAAATAAATAAATAAAACCTTTAAAAAATTTTTCTCTAAGGTTGGGAACGAAACAAGAATGTCCACTTCTGTTTAACATCATATTGCATGCACTTGTCACTGAAAGGAAAAAAAGAATAAAATATAAGAAGAATAGACACCTTGGTGGCTCAGTCATTAAGTGTCTACCTTTGGCTCAGGTCATGGTCCTGGGGTCCTGGGATCGAGCCCTGCATCAGGCTCCTTGCTCAGCAGGAAGCTTGCTTCTCTCTCTCCCACTCCCCCTGCTTGTGTTCCCTCTCTCACTGTGTCTCTCTGTCAAATAATAAATAAAAAATATAAGAAGAATAAGGATTGGGAAAGGAGAGAATGCTATCATTGTTTTCAAGTGATGTTGTAGGTGAAAAATTCAAAATGAGTCACCATTAAAATTTTCTGGCTTTACTGACATATAACCAACAACCAATAAATTTTTAATGAATGTGAATTTAGCAAAAGTTTCCAGATACTAACTCAAAAAAATTATTATATTTCTGTATAGCAGCACCATTTACTAATTATCTCTGTGTGTATACATAGGTATATACCACACACATATTTTTAAAACCAGGGAATATCTAGGTATTAATCTAACACCAAAACTTTTGAGAAAAAATAGACTATAAGAGTTTATATTATAAAGATATCTGTTGTCCCCAGTTTGATCTATAGAATCAATGCAATCTCAATCAAATCTCCAATAGATGTTTTTAAGAGAGGAAGAGAGGGTAAGGAAAAGAGCAGAGGGACAGGGAGAGAATCTTAAACAGTCTCTACACTAAGCAGTCCAATGCAGGGCTTGATCTCACAACCCTGAGATCATGATCAGAGCTGAAATCAAAAGTCAGACACTTAACTGACTAAGCCATCCAGGTGCCCCTCCAAAAGATATTTTAAAAGTGGAACTTCAGGGCGCCTGGGTGGCTCAGTGGGTTAAGCCGCTGCCTTCGGCTCAGGTCATGATCTCAGGGTCCTGGGATTGAGTCCCGCATCGGGCTCTCTGCTCAGCAGGGAGCCTGCTTCCTTCTCTCTCTCTCTGCCTGCCTCTCAGTGTACTTGTAATTTCTCTCTGTCAAATAAATAAATAAATAATCTTAAAAAAAAAAAAAAGTGGAACTTCAAAGTCATATTCTATGGAGATACATAAAACCCCAAATAGCCAAGTCACTTTTAAAGAAGATGAATAAATTTAGGGGACTTGCCCTATGGATTTCAAGACATAAATTATTAGTTCTTAAGATAGTGTAGTATTGATGCTGGGTAGAGAAAAAAGTCAATTGAACAGAATTAAAGTTCAGAAGTAGACACTGACACATATAGATAATAGATATATGACAGAAGAGGTATTGAAGGTGGCAGGAAAGAATGGATTTTTCAATAAATGATGCATGATAAAAAAAAACCCATATGGGAAAATATTACATTTGCTCTCTATCCCCTACAATAATCAATCCCCTCCATTTTTGTGGAGGAAATAAAGACCAAAAAGTCAGAGGCAAAGTTAAAGCCTTTGAAAGATAATATAGGAAAATATCTTCATGGAAACAGAATATGGAAGGATTTCTTAAACAAAGAACAAAAAATTAATAGAAAGGAGAAGATTAAAATGTAAACTACAACGAAATGAAAAACAGCTGGGCGTGCCTGCGTGGCTCTGTTGGTTAAGTGTGGAACTCTTGATTTCAACTCAGGTCATGATCTAGGGGTTATGGAATTGAGCCCCATGCAGAGCTCTGCCCTGGGTGTGGAGAGTGTTTAGGATTCTCTTTCTTCCTCTCCCCTCTGCCCCACCCTGCCTCTCTACCTAAGGGGGGCAAAAAATCTTCTGATCATCAAAAGACATCATAAAAAGAATGCAAAGACAAGCCAAAAACTACAAGATATTTGAGATCTATATCTGGAATATATAAGAGCTGCTACAAAGCAATAAGAAAATAACAAAATATTTAACAGATAAATGGGCAAGAGCCTTGAACAAACATTTCGCCAAAGAAGAAGCTTAAATGCCCTATAAAGTCATGAAAGCATGTTCAGCATAATTAGTTATCAAGAAAATGCAATGAGATACCATTTCATGCCCATCAGGCTGACAAAAATTTAAAAATAGATAGTACCATATGTTGATGAGCATTTGTATTAATGGGAACTCAGCTGTGCTGGTGAGAGTATTAATGAGCACAAAAACCTTTGAAAAAGTTTGGCACTACCTCATAAAGATGAATAGAGGCATACTTTACAACCCAGGAATTCCACTTCTAGATATATACCCCAGTAACTCTTCCCCATGTTCATCAGGATATATACAGGAGAACATTCACAGAAGTATTGTTAATAATGGCACTTATATTAGTAAAGGTTCTCCAGAGAAACGGAACCAACAAGGTATGGAGGGAGAGAGAGAAAGAGAGAAGGATGAGATTTATTTAAGAAATTGGCTCAGACCATTGTGGAGGCTTGGTGAGTCCAAAATCTGATGGGGAAGGCTAGCAAGCTGGAAACTCAGGAAAAAATTACAGTTCAAGTCCAAAGGCAGTCTGCTGGCAAACCAGAAAGAGTAAATGCTGCAGATGAAGTGGCAAGACAATCTGCTGACAGAATTCCCTCTTGCTCAGGGGAGGTCAGCCTTTTGTTTTATTCAGGTTTTCAACTGATTGAATCAGATCTGGCAAGTACTCTGCTTTACTCAAGTTGACCAATTTAAATTTAAATCTCATCTGAAAACACCCATACAGAAACATACAAATATATAGGCACTGTGGCTCAGCCAAGTTAAAATGAACCATTAAGCCCAAAATTAGAAAAAAAATTCTAAACGTCCATCTAGGGTAGACTGGATAAATAAATTGTGGTTTATACATATAACAAATACTAAATTACCATTGTGGTAAGCACAATTCTAATTTGTCACCCCCATGATCTCCTTAAATTCTGTTCTAACATAATTGACAAAGGTCATGAGATGCTACTCTGTTAGGTTATGTTACAGGTGAAGGTGATGGGATATTACCCCCCAATGTTTTTGTATGTGTGTGTGTGTCTCCAGATATTTATGTATGTACGTGTATGTGTACACACACACACACACACACACACACACACACACACGCACACCCCTGTGTCTATGTATATATATTTAAGCAGACTCTCTTCTCCTGCTGGTGTTGGAGAAGCAAGCTGCCATGAGTTTTAAAGCTTCAAGAAAATGAATTCTTCCAATAACCCCAATACACTTGGAAGCAGATCCTTCCCCCAGTTAAGCCTCTAAAGGAAAATGCAGCCTGGCTGACATCTGAACCACAGTCTTGTGAGACCCTGAGCAGAGAAATTAAATCACACCTGGACTTGTAGACCCTGTGGAAACTGTGAGATAATACATGTGTGGTGTTTGAAGCTAGTGTATTTGTGGTAATTTGGTAATAGCATATAAAACTATTGCAACTACACAGGAATAAAAATCAATAAACTAAGCTATATGTATCAATATAGATGAAACTTCTAAGGTTGAACAACAGAAATAAATCATAGAGAATACAGACAATAGGTTCCATTTGCATTATGATTGAAACCAATATATAATTTAGGGAGGCATACATAAAAAATAAAGTTTAAGAGAAAAGCAAAGGAAGAAAATCATAAAAGATGGGAGAGTAGGTTACTTCTGCAAGAGAGTACAGGACCCACATGGAACTCTAAGTTATTAACAATGTTCTATTTCATAACCAGAGTTCATAATATTAAAGATAATTTAATTTATAGAATGAACAAAGTACATTCCCATATTTATGGTTCACCCCATAGCACAATCCAGGCTCCTTATTGGTGAACTGATTCGAGGTCAGATAAACCTAAATTCGAATCTTAATTCTATTACTTCTTTGCTGTATGATCTTAATTTAGAGCTATAAAATCAATATCCAGGCTCCCAACTTTCCAGATGAAAGGGGTATAATAAAGTAACAGCTGAAAAATCACTATGTGTTAATGAAAAAATAAATACAATGTTAACAATTTTGAGTTCTAACCTACATATAAATGCTGTGGATATATTTTTAATTAAAAAATGATTAGTAATCAACCAACATTGTAGAGAGACTGGTACTCTTATGCTGGTAGCATTGCAAATATATACAGTCTTTCAGGAGAGTAGGTTTAGCCCTATTTGAAATGTGAAATGAGATATTAAAATATTGCTGTTCTTTGACTCAGGATTTCTACTTCAAGAAATTAAAGGTTTTTAAGTAAATAATCTTAATCTTAAACTTAAATAATCTTAAAAAGTCAGAGCCAAGCCAGTGTGTTCAGTAGTGTTCAAGGCAGAGAGACTTATGAAAACAGAACTTGAAACAATTCAAGCTGAATTATTTTTTTGTAAATTACCGAAGTAGAGCACATTGACAAGAAAAATAATGTGATAAATATATGCCTTGTGGGCGTCTCAGTTGGTTGTGTGTCTGCCTTCAACGCAGGTCATGACCAGGGTACTGGGATCCAGCCCCGTGTTAGGCTTCCTACTCAGTATGAGCCTACTTCTCCCTTTCTCTCTGCTCATCTCCTTTGCTTGCTCTCTCTACTGTTCTCTCTTTCTCAAATAAATACACAAAATCTTTAAAAAAATTATTAAGAAAATACACCTTGTGTTGGTATATTAAACAACATCACATGAACAACCAGAACTAAACATGCATTCACATGCTGTCTAAATGATTAAAAGTATCTACAGAGCTATGAATATAACAGAGATAGTTAAAACAGTATAAATAATTGTGTTAGGTTGATGGGAATGTTCAATGAAATGATTATGATTTTTAAAATAAGCAGGTACATATCTAACTGGAAGCATATATTTAATGATGAAATTTCAGGAAGTGTTATAGACAGATGGTGAAATTATTTGTGCAGGATGTGGGGGTGGGAAGGGGATATGGGGACCTAAAATCTCACCACATGGGAAGTTTCTATAATAAGAGAGCTTTCTCTGGGTTGTTTAGGCTGTGGAACCAAAGGGGGGAATCGTACAGAAGATTTCTCAAGGTGAAAAATGTTGAAAGAACTATCCTTAGAAAAATGTGATTGTAAATTAATTTTTCTTTAGGATGTAAGCTGCTTTCTCTTAGTTTGTCGCTCTCTCTCTCTCTCTCTTTTTTCTAAAGCAATTACAACTTAATGATTTACTTCAATATATGAAAGAGACTTCTGGGGTGAATCTGAATCTTGTGTGCCTTGGTCAAACTAATTTCTTTCAACACTGAAGTCTGAAAAGTGTCACAGTGAAAGAATATAGTCACTCATGAAATGGTATCCAATTGCTTTGATGGCAGCAACTTTAAGGTCATTTTTGTTCTGAGTCTTAGTAATTTTTCTAAATTGAATATTTTAACAAATTAAAACAAAACAAAACGAAAAGAATGAAGTGCCATTCCCAACCATAGCCCAGCATAAAAGAAGGCCCAGGGGCAAGAGGGAGGTTTTCCATGGCTATTACAGCTTTCAGTCTAGAGCACAGATTAGAAACAAGGAAGAAGCCTCTTTTTATTTTTTAAAATTTTATTTAATTTTGTTTTTTTCAGTGTTCCAAAACTCATTGTTTAGGCATCATACCCAGTGCTCCATGCAATACGTGCCCTCCATAATACCCACCACCAGGCTCATCCCACCTCCTAAACCCCCCTCCAAAATCCTCAGTTTGTTTCTCAGAATCCACAGTCTCTCATGGTTTGTCTCCCTCTCTGATTTCCCCCAACTCACTTCTCTTCCCCATCTCCCAGTGTCTTCTGTGTTTTTCCTTATGCTCCACAAGTAAGTGAAACCATATGATAATTGACTCTCTCTGCTTGATTTATTTCACTCAGCATAATCTCTTCCAGTCCCGTCCATGTTGATACAAATGTTGTACATTCATCCTTTCTGATGGAGGCATAATACTCCATTGTATATATGGACATATCTTCTTTATCTATTTGTCTGTTGAAGGGCATCTTGGTTCTTTCCACAGTTACCAAACATTGGGGTATAGGTGGCCCTTTTTTCACTACATCTGTATCTTTGGGATATATACCCAGTAGTGCAATTGCAGGATCATAGGGTAGTTCTATTTTTAATTTATTAAGGCATATCCACACTGTTTTCCAAAGTGGCTGCACCAACTTGCATTCCCACCAACAGTGTAAGAGGGTTCCCTTTTCTCCACATCCTCTCCAACACTTGTTGTTTATTGTCTTGTTGATTTTGGCCATTCTAACTGGTGTAAAGTGGTATCTCAATGTGGTTTTTGATTTGAATCTCCCTGATGGCTAGTGATGATGAACATTTTTTCATGTGTCTGTTAGCCATTTGTATGTCTTCTTTGAAGAAATGTCTGTTCATGTCTTCTGCCCATTTTTTGAAGTGATTATGTGTTTTGTGTGTGTTGAGTTTGAGGAGTTTTTTATAGATCTTGGATATCAGCCCTTTGTAGTGTCATTTGTAAATATCTTCTCCCATTCTGTGGGTTGCCTCTTTGTTTTGTTGTGTATTTCCTCTGCTGTGCAGAAATTTTTGATCTTGATGAAGTCCCAAAGGTTCATTTTCACTATTGTTTCCTTTGCCTTTGGAGACATGACTTGGAAGAAGTTGTTATGGCCCATGTCGAAGAAATTACTGCCTATGTTCTCCTCTAGGATTTTGATAGATCCTTGCCTCACGTTGAGGTCTTTTATCCATTTCAAGTTTATCTTTGTATATGGTGTAAGAGAATGGTCAAGTTTCATTCTTCTACACATAGCTGTCCAATTTTCCCAGCATCATTTATTGAAGAGACTGTCTTTTTTCCACTGTATATTTTTTCCTGCTTTGTCAAAGATTATTTGACCATAGACTTGGGGGTCCATATCTGGGCTCTCTACTCTGTTCCACTGGTCTATGTGTCTGTTTTTGTGCTAGTACCATTCTGTCTTGGTGATCACAGCTTTGTAGTAAAGCTTAAAATCAGGCAACGTGATGCCCCTGTTATGTTTTTCTTTTTCAACATTTCCTTAGCAATTCAGGGTCTCTTCTGTTTCCATACAAATTTTAGGATAGTTTGTTCCAGCTCTTTGAAAAATGCCAGTGGAATTTTGATCAGGATGGCATTGAAAGCATAGATGGCTCTAGGCAGTATAGACATTTTAACAATGTTTATTCTTCCAATCCATGAGCATGGAATGCTCTTCCATCTTTTTGTGTCTTCAATTTCTTTCATGAGTGTTCTGTAGTTCTTCAAGTACAGATTCTTTACCTCTTTGGTTAGGTTTATTCCCAAGTATCTTATGGTTCTTGGTGCTATAGTAAATGGAATCATTTCTCTAATTTCTCTTTCTTTATTTTCATTGTTAGTGTGTAAGAAAGCAACTGATTTCTGTACATTGATTTTGTATCCTGCCACATTACTGAATTGCTATATGAGTTCTAGTAGTTTGGGGGTGGAGTCTTTTGGGTTTTCCATATATATATATATATATATGTCATCTGCGAAAAAAGAGAGTTTGACTTCTTCACTGCCAATTTGAATACATTTTATTTCTTTTTGTTGTCTGATTGCTTTTGCTAGGACTTCTAGTACTATGTTGAACAATAGTGGTGAGAGTGGACATCCTTGTTGTGTTCCTGATCTCAAAGGGAAGACTGTCGTATTTTCCCCATTGAGGATGATATTCACTGTGGGTTTTTCATAGATAGATTTTATGAAGTTGAGGAATGTTCCCTCTATCCGTATACTTTGAATCATTTTAATCAGGAACGGAGGCTGTATCTTGTCAAATGCATTTTCTGCATTAATTGAGAGGACCATGTGGTTCTTCTCTCTTCTCTCATTGATTTGTGCTATCACATTGATTGATTCACGAATGTTGAACCACCCTTGCATCCCCTGGATAAATCCCCCCTGGTCATGGTGGATAATCTTTTTAATGTACTGTTGGATCCTATTAGTTAAGATCTTGTTGAGAATCTTGGCATCCATATCATCAGGAATATTGGTCTGAAATTCTCCTTTTTGGTGGAGTCTTTCCTGGTTTGAGGATCAGGTAATGATCTTCATAAAAAGTCTGGAAGTTTTCTTTCTATCTTTTGAGACAGCTTCAGGAGAATAGGTATTATTTCTTTGAATGTTTGGTAGAATTTCCCAGGGAAACCATCAAGTCCTGGGCTCTTCTTTTTTTGGAGGTTTTTGATCACTGCTTCAATCTCATTACTAGATATTGGTCTATTCATGTTGTCAATTTCTTCCTGATTCACTTTTGAAAGTTTATAGGTTTCTAGGAATGCATCCATTTTGTCTAGGTTGCTTAACTTATTGGCATATAACTGTTGATAATAATTTCTGATGATTGTTTCTATTTCCTTGGTATTAGTTGTGATCTCTCCCTTTTCATTCATAATTTTATTAATTTGGGTCCTCTCTTTTTTCTTCTGGATTAGTTTGGCCAATGGCTTATCGATCTTATTGATTCTTGCAAAAAACCAGCTTTTATTTTCGTTGATGTGTTCTACTGTATCCCTAGTTTCTGTCTCAATGATCTCTGCTCTAATCTTGATTATTTCCCTTCTTTTGTGTGGGGTTGGTGTAATCTGTTGTTGATTCTGTGTAAAGACAGCTGGTGTATTCAGGATTTTTCTATTTTTTTGAGGGAGGCTTGGATGGCTATGTACTTCCCCCTTAGGACTGCCGTTGCCATATCCCATAAGTTTTGGACTGAAGTGTCTTCATTCTCATTGGTTTCCATGAATTGTTTAAGTTCTTCTTTGATCTCCTGGTTGATCCAAGCATTCTTAAGCAAGGTGGTCTTTAACTTCCAGGTGTTTGAGTTCCTTCCAAACTTTTCCTTGTGGTTGAGCTCCAGTTTCAAAGCATTGTGATCTGAGAATATGCAGCGAATAATCTCAATCTTTTGGTATTGTTTGAGTCCTGATTTGTGACCCACTATGTTGTCTATTCTAGAGAAGGTTCCATGTGCACTTGAGAAGAATGAGTATTCTGTTGTTTTAGGGTGGAATGTTCTGTATATATCTATGAGGTCCATCTGGTCCAATGTGTAATTCAATGCTCTTGTTTCTTTATTGATTTTCTGCTTGGATGATCTCTCTATTATTGAGAGTTGCATGTTAAGATCCCCTACTATTAATGTATTCATATCAAGATGACTCTTTATCTTGATTAACAGTTGTCTTACATAGTTGTCTCCCATATTGGGGGCATAAATATTTACAATTGTTAGATCTTCTTGGTGAATAGACCCTTTAAGAATGATGTAGTGTCCTTCTTTATCTCTGACTACAGTCTTTAGTTTAAAATTTAATTTATCTGATATGATAATTGCTACCCCATCTTTCTTTTGAGGCCCATTGGCATGAAAGATTCTTCTCTATCCCTTCACTTTCAGTCTGGATGTATCCTTAAGTTACAAATGGGTCTCCTGTAGACAACATATGGATGGGTCCTGTCGTTTTATCCAATCTGCAACCCTGTGCCTTTTTATGGGAGCATTTGGCTGTTCATGTTTAGAGTGATTATTGAAAGATATGTTTTTATTGACATCATGTTTCCTGTAAAGTCCTTGTTTCTATAGATTGTTTCTGTTCTATGACACTCTTGGGTTCTTTCTTCTCTTATAGAACCCTTCTTAATATTTCTTGTAGTGCTGGCTTGGTGGTCACATACTCTTTTAAGCCTTGCATGTCTTGGAAGCTCTTTATCTCTCCATCCATTTTGAATGTCACCTTTGCTGGATAAAGTATTCTTGGCTGCATGTTCTTCTCATTTAGTGCCCTGAATATGTCTTGCCAGCCCTTCCTGGCTTGCCAGGTTTCTGTGGACAGGTCTGTGTTATTCTGATGGACCTTCCTCTGTACGTAAGGAATCTCTTCCCCCAGCTGATCTCAAAATCTCTTGTCTAAAATTATAATTCATCAGTCTTGCAATCAAGTGCCTCAAGGTCTTTCTAGATTCATTCATCTTGGGGGGGTAATCTTTCTATCTCTAGGACACGAATGCTGGTTCCATTCCCCAGATTGGGAAAATTTTCATGGAGAATTTGTTCAACTATATCTTCTAGTCTTTTTTTCTCCTCCCTCTCAGGGATCCCAATAATTCTGACGTTGGAATGTTTCATGGCATCATTTATTTCCCTAATTTTGTTTTCATGGCTTCTAAGCTGTTTGTTCCAGGCTTCCTCTTGATCTTTTTTCTCTATCAGTTTGTCTCTGGATCACTAATTCTATCTTCTGCCTCAGTTCCCCTAGCTGTTAGAGTATTTAGATTAGATTAGATCTCACTGGTCGCATTTTTAACTTCTTCCTGGGTAGCTTTCACTCTGCCCTAATCAATTTCATGTCCTCACTAATGGTTTTCTCCAACCTAGCCATTGCCTGAATAATTGTTACCTTGAATTCCCTTTCTGACATACTGTTTATGTCCATATCCAATAGCTCTGATGGAGAGGGTACTGTCTCTGAATTTTTCCTCTGTTGGTTGTTCCTCCTCCTAGTCATATTGGTGACTAGGGGATATGTGGCTGAGTATATCAACCATGATCCAGGCAAGGTGCACCCTGGAACACATTTGATCAATTGGAATCACCACCAAAAAGAAAGAATAAAGAAAAAGAGAGAGAGAGAGAAAGAGAGAGACAGAAAATCACAGAAGACTCAGCTAGAATGGGCCCCAAAGGTAAGATTTATAAGGTATACAAATAAAAATGGGCAAACAAAAAGACCAAAAAAAGTAGATGACAAGATAAAAAAAAGGAACCCAGCCAAAATGAAGCCCAAGGATAAGAATTATATAATACCAGAACAAAAACAAATACACAGAAACACTGACAGAAGAAAAAGATGGGAGGGTGGTTTTAAATCCTCAATGTGAGTGAGGAAGGTTATTTTGATTCTTCCTGTATCTTGATATCTTTGTTAAAGGACTCAACTTTCCAGAGATAAAGGGAAATGAAAACTGGTTTATATATAGGGATAGTACTGATCAGGAAAGGAGGATTATTGAAACTTATATTTATATGTATATTTTTAAAAATAAAGTAGAAAAGAAAAAGAAAAATACAGGTATATGTATGCAAAAAGTTCAAATTAAAAGGTTATTATGGAATATGGTGTATTAAACCTCTAGTTGTAACGGTAAGTAGGTTAAAAAAATTAAAAAGAACAAGAATAGTGAGAATGAATTAAAAATAAGTTGTATCCATGAAATATACAGGTTTTATGGCAATACTGGTAGCTTAATATATTGTTTTCCCCTGATTTGGGAGTTTTACAGTTTTATGCGGACCCTGTGGTGGTTGTCCTCTCGTTCTTTTGGCTGGATTTTGGGGGAGGGGCCTGCCGCCTTGTTTTTCAGTCAATCTTGCTTGGATTGAGTCCTCTTGCCCCCATCAAGGGGGTGGGCTTTGTAGAAACCAGTTTTTCAGGCTTTTGTTCTCTGCAGGTTTTTGTTCTTTGGTGGTTTTTCAGAGGTTTAGTGGAAAGCAAACTGCACCCAGACCTCTATCTCAGAAAGAAGCATCAGTCTGCTCCCTTTTGGGTGGTCCAGAACACACAGACTCCCCTCTTCAAACTTAGGCTGTGCACATCTCCAGCCACTGTCTCAGGGGTCTCCCAAAGCGCCCCCCTTTCCCTGCCCCCCCATGCCAAAACCATGAGCGATAATGGTCTAGGGAGCCCACTTCCGGTGGCTGCCTTTCCCGGGACTGTTATCTGGGGTAGTTCCTTCAAGTCCAGGCTGGGAGTGTTTAGACTCTTGGGGAGTCCTAGAGACCACCAGCTAGCGCCCCCATGGAACACTCTCAGGCATGGATGGGGAACACAGTTCAGAGCCTGGTTGCATAGCGAGTACAGAGTGCAAAAGGCTGTGGTTCTAGAGAGCACCCACCAGACTCCCTTATGCGGGGGTGGGAGTATGGCCAGCCAGAGCAGTGGTGCAAGCCGTGCAACCCTGGAGGCTCCGGGACCAGGAACTAGAGGCTCTGCCACCATACACTCTCTCTGGCACTGGTAGTCACCAGTGGTAGCTATCTTGGGTCCGTGGGCTTAGGCTCATGCCTGTGACTGCCTGATTCCACCAGTTGCCTTTTAAGATCTTTTGCTCTTTTTGAGTGCTTTTAACTAGACTCCAAGTCAATGCTGGTCCCCAATCACAGGGCAATTTCCTATTGGGGTATTACTTTCCAATGGGTTGCTTCTGGCGGCTCCCTCCCCCTCTGTTTATCCTCCGATATCAGTCCCATCATTCTCAGTACACTTTACCCATCCACTGGCATCTTCTGCCCCCATAGACATCCAGAAGTGTCTAATCCTACATCTCAGGCTAGCTTCATGGATGTTCAGAGTGTTTGGGTAGGTAATTAGCTCACTTTAGGGGACCCATTAAAACAGGGTCTCCTACTTCTCTGCCATCTTGCCCCTCCTCCTCTTTATTTATTTATTTTTTTAAAGTAGGCTACACACCCAGCATGGAGCCCAACATGGGGCTTGATCTCAAACCCTGAGATCAAGACCTGAGCTGAGATCAAGAGTCGGATGCTTAGCCAACTGAGCCATCCAGGTGCCCCAGAAGCCTTTTTAATCTTAATCAATAAAGTGTAGGTGTTCTGCCTAGAGAGAAAGTGAATTCAGGTATAAGTGTTATGCATTTAAGAGCACTATAACTTCGACAGATTACTTCTCTATCTCTGTTTCTCCAGTTACAGAATAAAATGAAAAATAACTTCTTCTCTCCACCATCTCTCTGTATCTCTGCCTTATCTCTGCCATTCATCCCATCTGAAGCATATTGTGACCACTGATTAGAGAACATAATATACAGTTCTTCCTGCCATCAAGTGGCTTATTATACCTTATTACACTTTAATCGAGACTACCTCTGCTGTTTGCATTGTGATCTGATTTCTACCTGATGAAGTTCTAGAACCTAGGTGAGGTTCGGTGGGCTGAGATCTGGAGCCGATGACCAAGAAAGAATTCTTGAGACATCTTTGGTGCAAAATGGTGGTTTATTAAAGCACAGGGACAAAACCCATGGGCAGGAAGAGCTGCTGCCCCAGGTTGTGAGAGATGGCAGGTTATGAACCTTGCAGTTGGGGGAGGATGAGGGGAAGAGAGGTTTCAATGGAGCTTTCATATGCTAAAGAGGGCCTACAAGGTGCCATGATACTGGAGGCCTTGCAGCTTGATCAATGTTGTCTTTTGGCCTGCCATTAACATCAAGATAGTTGGAAGATTCCTGGTGGGATGTCACAATCCTGTTATCAAGCATCTTTGTTAGTGAGATTTGGGTTTAGAAGAAATTTAACTTTATTTAGGGCTTGAGGAACAGAGTTATTTGCCTCTGGAAATTGTGCTATTGATAAGGTAACTTCTTTGATTGTAGACCTCTAGGACATTTGTAAACCAAGGGAGACTCCTGTCTTGTAGGATTGTGATTTCTGCAAGTTAACTATTTGTTTCTCGCTTATGGCAGTCAGGGGTGCCTGAGGAATGTCACACACATTACCGAGGGGAGCAGATGGAGAGTGGATGCAGGGTGCCAGCTTTTGCTTTGTCCTCAGCCAGCCTCCTGCTCCCTCATCATTCCTCCCTGAAAAATTTTGACCCTTAAATCTTTAAGGTAGTTGAAGGTGGAAGGTCTCATCTTCTGTAACTTCTTCCTGCTGAATAGGGGCGTAGAGCTGTCCCTACTGACTCGGGTCAACATTGATCAGTTGAGGAATGTATAGGGGAGTTACAAAAGGTGGAGGCAGCTGAATCCAGCTATGACAGTGAAGAGGTGTCTTTGCGCGTGGTAAGGATCATCTGTCATGGTGAAGTCATTGCAGTAATGGAGTCTCGCACCAAGTAAAGAAACAATGAACAAAGCAACATATTAAGATTAATAAAGCAATAAAAATGAGAAGCCCAAAATGGAGATTTCTAATTGTTGGCCATAGTCCTCCTTCAAACCAGGAACTTAACCATTCACTGAGAGAGAGAGAGAAGAATCTTGTAGAGCCTTAATCTGGGTATTCATATCTTTTATTAGTCCTTTGACATTTTTGTGATAGTCTAGGATGTACATGCAACATTCTGCTTTAATAATTGCGATGTGCCACCCTGTGCTGCTGTCAGGACATCTAAGGCCATCCTATTTTGTAGGACTGCCTTGTGTATCTTTGAGACTTCAGTATTAAGTAGGGAGATGCTAGTTAGTGAATCATTGAGTGCCTTTGTAGTATATTTATTAAGGGCTCTTACATTCCAAATGACATCCTCTAGTCCCACAGATGGAGCAAAAATGGATGTTAAGTGATCATACCATTTAAAAGCAGATCGTGTCCCTCTTTGCTTTAAGTTGGGGAAAGTAGCTGGAGTGGTGATGGTTTTAGTAATGTGCCCATGAATCCAGGCAAATCCTAAGGTACAGTGACCTATCCACCCTGGAGGAAGGCAGGGCCACAGGTTAGTCCACATATCTGGTGTGTTCCGTTTGGAGCTGACTATCTAATGCCTGGTCGCCTTACCCAATTAATAGAAAACCAGTCAGCAGCCTGGAGTACTATTACTTGGGAACACATTTCTAGTGATAGTCATCCTAGATGTCATGTGTTATTTGCCCTAGTATCATATCTATGATTTCTTTGTTCCCAGCAGAAAACTGCCTTTTGACTGAGCTGTCCAATAGTGGGTGTGAACTACAAATATGTATCCCAGACTTAATATACACCATCCTTAGTATAGTGATAAGGAGGGTTTTGTAACTTGGGCCCATATTTGATTGGGGAGTTATGGCTTGACAGCAATCCCCTTTCCTTCCAAATAACTCCATGGGCATGTAGTTCCAGGAAGGCATATTTGGAGTCAGTGTTAATGTTTATTTTTGGGCTTTGGAAATTACAAAGTGATAGTGAGCACTATGGCATACCTAGCTTTTCTTATTCTTTTTTATGAAAACTACTGTCATCAGTAAACCAACTGTCATTCGTATTTTTAACAGGGGCATCTTAAATCTGGCCAGATAGAGTAAGCAAGATCAATAACCTCTGAACAGTTTTTGCTCTATAGAGAAAGAGGTACAGTGGTCAAGTTCAGGCATACAGGTAACTAGGTTTAAAGTTTGACAAGTTTTAAGTATTATTTCTGGCATATCTGTAAGTATAGCCCAGTATTTAATACGTTAGCCTCCACCATCCATTGGTGGCCTTTGGCTTCTGAGACAAATCGGGACCTGATGTGAAGTCATTACAGTCAGGGACTGTCCCATAGTGAACTTTAAGGCTCCTTTTATGAGGAGGGCTGTTCTATGTTTTGCTAAAGCATCTGTTTGCAATTGCACCTCAACAGAGGTGGCTTCTAGGATAAATATGACTAAGGGATGAAACCAATAAGAAACCATTTGAGTGGTCCAGGCTTAACAATATCCTGATTACAGAAGATCACTGGCAAGTGGGAGAAAACTTGTCAAGAGATAAGGGGAGTCCCCCATGCATCATCTAATCCAATCATAAAGAAAGTGGGGTCACCCATTATCTCCACAAGTCCATAGTTAATCCTATGGAGTACGGTATGCTGGCTTTTAGGTAATTTCATTATTCCAGCCACACACAAGGTGATAGTTAAGTTATACAATTGTAGGGGAATCAATCCCATTTTTTCAGTTGTTTAATCATGTGCCATGGGGTTCTGCTAATATCCCCAAAAAATAACAAGTTCAACTAAAGAAGCTATTGTGCAACTTCTCTGAAGTTTACCTCAAATTGTTTAGCTTAGTTAAACAAACATTTAAAGACAATCAAATCTAGAATTTAACATCTATAAAGGTTTGTTACTAAAACATAATTTTTCTCTCTAAAATAACCCTCATTTCTAGAGATAGCCAAATCAGGACTAATTCATTTGAAAAACAAGTCCAGTTTTAACAAACTTGGCCTAATCATTTACATAAGCTTGGCAAGAACAGTGAGTGTGATCATACAGATCTTTTAGAATCTGCTTTGCTGAAACCTCTTGTAAGGAATCTCTAGGTTGAACTTTTAGTAGCCTCTCCGGGCCAGAAGCCAAGCCATGTACTTGCCTTCAGGCATGCCTGCAATACCTGTTGATTTGGGCAAATTCTTCTTCCTGAGACTCTGCACCTACCAAGGAGTGACATTCTTTACTCACCTGGTGAGGCTGCTGGGAACTCTGTAAGCAAGGTATCAGGCCAACAGTCCCATGGGGCTTTATGGCTCCAGGTTTCATAAAGTCAACCTGAGTTCCTTAAAGCTGTCTGGTCATATCTGAGTCTATAGCATGTCTTTCTCAAATATGGCATTCCAGTCAAAGCCTTGGTAAAATAACCCATGTTTCCAATGGTGTCCTGTTACAAGGAGAACAGATTCTTATTGAACTTATGCAAATGACTGATTGCCATGGAAGACAGAATACTTACTGAGACCTTTTGGCTTCAGAGGCTTCAGATAGAGAGAAAAGTCGAATGCCTTGATTTGTTTGCAAATAAATAATTTTACATCTCTGTAAGTTACAGATAACTTAAGAAAAAGTATCCCTAGTCTAGAAGAGCAAACATTAGAGAACCAGCAATGTCTAAAATAAGACAAAACATTAAGAGACACAACACTATAATCTTTTAGTTCATTTAGTCCCATGTTACTAAATCTGTTGAATGCACCTTTAGTTAGTTTTGGGAATTCTTACCCATTTCAGTTTTAGGATTTTCAAGTATATCAAATATCTGTATTTGTCCTGAGAGTCCTTTATATGAATCTCATTTAAGATAAAACTCATTTTACAAGAGAATTAAAATAATTATAAATGACAAAACTCAGAATGGATATGATTAGAGCTGATGAGACATTTAGCTGGCAAGGAAATCAGGTTATTTCTGTGGTACATAACATTTCCATAATTACAATATCAAGTGATGATCTCTCAAAACATTAAAACTTTAGGAAGTGCATAGAATCTCTAGAATAGTTATAGCATTTTTCCAAATGTAACCCAAGGTTTATCATTGGTTTAGCAGTATTTCATGAGTAACTTAGCATAACAAGGAAAAGCCTGAGTTAAAGAGATTTACAACCTAAATCTTGTCAACATTTGCTAAAATCTTATAAAGTTTTAAAGCACATGCCTAAATATAATTAGGGATGTTAAACACGTGGTAAAACAAAACATAGAAACTGAATTTTCTGGGCAGGCAAAGAGAAAACCATTTACATTTTCTTAACAGTGGATTAATTAATCTAAGAAAACTGTCCTTTTGAACAGAGAATTTCAGTCTTATACCAATGTACCTTTAAAACCCATTCATTTCAATCTTAGTCCGTCTTGACCATAGCTAAAATTCCTTTTCTGAAGATTTCCCTTCACAAACCTTCTAAAACTTTCCTTTGCATTCAGGTTTTGTCCCAAACCATTTCCTTTCAAACAACCATTTCATATAGCGCAAAATTACCTTCTCTTACCCTCAACAAAATGTATTCCCATTCCTTAAATCTTTCTTACATATCATCTACTTTCCTGCATACAGAGTTATTTCCCTTATTTCCATCAGTCTTAGTTATACTAAGCAGAATTTGATACTCTTAGAAACACCTTAATCTCTAGTGAAGGCTAAGTATTAACCAATTGTGAACTGTTACAACAGAATTCTTTAGATGGCAAATTAGCAGCCGTCCTGATGACTTAGGTGGCTGTCCCGTGCCCAAGAGAGACAACTCTATATAAGAACAGGAATAAAGAGAGGGTATCAAGTTTCTGGGCCTTATTGCCATTCCAGCCAGGGTACTAACTTCTAGCCAAAAGGCAGACGCTCTCCTCCCTGTAGAGCAGCCATGGGCTAGAGGATTACAGCCTGAGCAATTGACATGCAAATGTTCCAATAAGACCATACTTCTTGAAAAGCCCTGAAATGAGAGTAAAGGAAAAGGAAAGTACTCACCAATTTTGCACCAAAGCTCAGAGTCCAAATGTAAAGACTCACAGCCCCACGTTGGGTGCCATATGATGAAGTTCTAGAACCTAGGTGAGGTTTGGTGGGCTGAGATCCGGAGCCGATGACCAAGAAAGAATTCTTGAGACATCTTTGGTGCAAAATGGTGGTTTATTAAAGCACAGGGACAGAACCCATGGGCAGGAAGAGCTGCTGCCCCAGGTTGTGAGAGATGGCAGGTTATGAACCTTGCAGTTGGGGGAGGATGAGGGGAAGAGAGGTTTCAATGGAGCTTTCATATGCTAAAGAGGGCCTACAAGGTGCCATGATACTGGAGGCCTTGCAGCTTGATCAATGTTGTCTTTCAGCCTGCCATTAACATCAAGATAGTTGGAAGATTCCTGGTGGGATGTCACAATCCTGTTATCAAGCATCTTTGTTAGTGAGATTTGGGTTTAGAAGAAATTTAACTTTATTTAGGGCTTGAGGAACAGAGTTATTTGCCTCTGGAAATTGTGCTATTGATAAGGTAACTTCTTTGATTGTAGACCTCTAGGACATTTGTAAACTAAGGGAGACTCCTGTCTTGTAGGATTGTGATTTCTGCAAGTTAACTATTTGTTTCTCGCTTATGGCAGTCAGGGGTGCCTGAGGAATGTCACACACATTACCGAGGGGAGCAGATGGAGAGTGGATGCAGGGTGCCAGCTTTTGCTTTGTCCTCAGCCAGCCTCCTGCTCCCTCATCACTACCCATATATTTTTTTTAGAGAAGGGTTTTAAAATCATGAAGAGTGATGAGTAGTGAATGAATTTTTAACTGATCTTCCCATGATATTAAAATTGTAAGAAATATAAAAAGATTACATAAACAATTTTTACCTTTAAGCAGCTCGTGATTTACCAAAAAAAAAAAAAAAAAAAGTTTTTACTATCACAAGGGCTACAATGTAATCTCCCTAATAAGATCACTTGATAACAAGTTGCTCAACTGTGTACATGACCTTTCAAACGGAACTCCGTCTTAATGCTGTGAGCTGTCATGCAAGTATTCATAACTTGGGATTATATTTCATATACATTATTTGAGAAGTCTACATAATATCAACAAAATAATTTTCTAAATCTCCTATTTTCTTGTTTCCAGGTATATCTTGATATACTAAGGAAAAATACAACTGCAAAATCAACAGGTCGCTTTATAATATAAAGTTTAGATAATGTCACAAACTATTCACAGAAATTAGTAAGTCTTTCCAGCAGCTGCTCTTCTACTTCCCCTGGTAGCATCAGGTGGCAAGGACAAGCAGTAACCAAATCCACTTAGCGTTAGGCGTGACTCTGAAAGAACATTGATGACCTTACTAAGTTGGTTGGGTCTGATGTTCTGAGGAATGATCAAATAGGGGAGCCATGTAACAGGCTGCACATACTATCCTCCCAGCAAGCTTCCTTTGGTATACTGCTTGAAATTTTGTTGGGATAACAGTTTGTGGAAGGGAGAACAATTTAGGAGAAAAAGTACTGGAGCTGAACAGATCAAGATGCAAATTCTAGGCCTTCTGAATGTCAGCCCCACTGAGGACTCCTCTGTAACATGTAAGCTACAAAAATACCAATTCCATAGGGTTATTTGAAGATCAAAAGAATGTAAGCAGCCTATTTAGCATAAAAATAAAAGCTCAAGAAATGTTAGTTTCCTTGCCCCATTCACCTGGGTAACCTTGGCCTTTCTTACTAGATTTTCATTTTATTTTCAATTATAACATTCTTAGAGTCTTTAGAGTCCAGTTAATGAGATGCAATTGATAACATTGTGTTCTGTACTGTTAATGCAAGGACTGAGTATAGTTTCCCTGGTGTTTCTTGGTAATTATCCAGACATTCCATGAGGCATTCTGTGGCATTGTGCAGAACATACAATAAACAATAGATCAACATTTTTATGTCATCTTGTATGGGTCTTTTTTATTAGTTCCCACTGCTCTGGAATTTTGTGTTGATAAGCTAAAGATGATCTCATTAAAATTTTGTAGATAAAAGCCTCATCACAATAAGGCTACATAAAATAAATTGAACAAAACCAAACTTTTAGTGAAAACTGATGAGGGAACAGGAGGCTGGCTGAGGACAAAGCAAAAGCTGGCACCTTGCACCCCCCTTTCCACCAGCTCCCCTCGGTAATGTGTGTGACATTCCTCAGGCACCCCTGACTGCCATAAGCGAGAAACAAATAGTTAACTTGCAGAAATCACAATCCTACAAGACAGGAGTCTCCCTTGGTTTACAAATGTCCTAGAGGTCTACAATCAAAGAAGTTACCTTATCAATAGCACAATTTCCAGAGGCAAATAACTCTGTTCCTCAAACCCTAATGTCACCCTCCCCTCCATAAACAAAACTGAAGGAGGCTGAGGTAGAAGGAAATGTAAATATAGTTAAATCTCTTCTGAACCTAAATCTCACTAATAAAGACACTTGATAGCAGGATTGTGACATCCCACCAGGAATCTTCCAACTATCTTGATCTTAATGGCTGGCCAAAAGACAACATTGATCAAGCTGCAAGGCCTCCAGTATCATGGCACCTTGTAGGCCCTCTTTAGCATATGAAAGCTCCATTGAAACCTCTCTTCCCCTCATCCTCCCCCAACTGCAAGGTACATAACCTGCCATCTCTCACAACCTGGGGCAGCAGCTCTTCCTGCCCATGGGTCCTGTCCCTGTGCTTTAATAAACCACCATTTTGCACCAAAGATGTCTCAAGAATTCTTTCTTGGTCATCGGCTCCAGACCTCAGCCCACCGAACCTCACCTAGGTTCTAGAACTTCATCACAAACTATGTCATTAGTGAGAGGATTTGGTCAGACAGGTCATCATTGGCTCTGATATGACTAGACCCATAATGATCCTTTGGACCTATTCCATAATTGGAGTAGGAAAGCCAGACCTGTTTAACAAAACAGTTGGTCCCTCCTATAATGCTCAGTGGCCATGATCTACAAGTTACAAGGCACTTTGAGGACTGCTAAAATGACAAACTGGAATAAAGACACTGAAATAGAAACTTTCCTCCCTGCTTCCTTGCCTTCCCTCCTTCTTTCCTATTCTTTCTCTTTTTTGTTTCTTTCCATTTTATCTTTTTACAGGCTATTGACAAAAACACACTTTATACATATGTTACATGCATGTTACACATATGTTATAGGATGAACTATTAGAGATCAAGGAGACTAATATTGCTACATTTGCGATCAAGACATCCCTCTAGGTTTAGCCAAGAGTTAGAGATCATGACAGAGACAAACTCAGGCACACATTATCACAATCTCTAAAATATGCCTGAAATGTGATGAAAAATTCATCTACAGTTATTCTGCATTATTTGGCTTGCTTTCTTTTGTTAAAATTAATAATTTTTTATTAACCACCAGTGGTTGTATGATCAAGTTTTAATAACATAATTTATTTATCTTTCTGTTTGTCTGAACGTTCATCTGTATATAGGCATAGACAGATGTCTGAAATATTAACCTAAGGCTTAGTAATGGTTATGTTCTGAGTGGTAAAAAGTATTTACTACTTTATTTGTTGTGATTTTCTTAATTGCTTGAATTTTTTAAATGGATATGTATCATTTAAAAAAATCGAAGTTGTTATTCTTTAATAAAATCGTCCAAAACAATGATTTTGCTACTTATGTGGCTTCTGGTTAAAAGTGACAAATAGGGAATGAAAAGTTATACTGTCAAGCCCTTAAATATTAAGAGAAAAAAAGTATAAATATTATAATTACCCAGGTGAGCCAACAAAATTTAAGATGCGAAGTATCAAAGACAAAAATCACTCAAAGCAGGCAAACAAAGAAAATAAATAAACATGAAGTATAGTGAAAAACAAAAACCCTTGATTCTCCTAAGGCCATTTCCTGCCCATGGAAGAATTCAATAAAATGTTAATTTATAACTTGGTTATCAGAGATCCTGGGGAGAAAACCAACCTGTGGGGGTGGTGGGGAGAAAGAGTGGGTCTTGGGGGACTGAGACTGGTTCTTTATTCCTTGATGGTTCCACAAAGGATGTCCCTATCTGTGCTTTGTCTCAGTGTTTTTCAAGGGTCAGTTTACAGCAAAGTAATAGGGGTTGCATGATATGAGAAACATTTTACTGATCATTAGAATTGACCTTTGGCCAGAAAATAACAATTTTCTTCCCTGTAGACAGACAGTATTCAGAAATCTCTGATTTTCTAGACTGAGGTCTTGAACTTATAGAAATTGTGGTTCAAAGAGCATCACGTGCTGAAAGAGTCACTCCAAAGAGCTGTGGGTCACCAAATGGGAAGTACTGTTTGTCACACATTTACATTATAACTGCCAACAGAGAATAACCCTACCTTCCCATACAGAATATAGTCTGTGGCTTAAAAACAAAGTAGATGATACATGACAGGAGGGAAATTCACTTAGATAGCAAGTTCACTAACTTAAGATATCTATTTATAAATTGGTTGTGAAGCCCAATCATTTATTGAAGAAAGATTTATGTCTTGATTCCTTGAAAGTAATAGAAGTCGTATAGTGAAATCAAAATGGATGCAAATCAAATGAAAACACCAATGACTTTATTCTAGGCATGCCTATTGTTCTTTTAAACGACAAGTGAAATTCAGAATGTTGGTGGGAATGGGGAGAAATTCAAACTTTCATACATTTCTAAAGGAAATATGAGTTGGTAAAACCACTTTGGAAATCTGTTTGGCAGTATCTCCTAAAGTTAAACATACACATACCCTATGCCCCAGCCATTCTACTCTTAGGTGTCTGTTTAACAAAAATGCATGTATATGTGCAGCAAAAGACAGACTTGAAAATATTTGTAGCAGCACTTTTTTGTAATAGCTTCAAAATGTCAATGACCCAAATGCTATTGAATAATAGAATGGATACATTGTAGTATAATATATTGTATAATGGAATACTGTGTAGAAATGAGAATGAAGAAACTACAACTGTATACAACAATGTGAATGAAACTAATAAACATAATGTTAATCAGCCAGACACAATGTTCGCCATCTGATAAATTATAAAAACAGGCAGAATGAAAATATGATGTTAGAAGTCAGAAGAGTGGTTACCCTCATGGTTAAAATTACGAAAGGAGCATGAAAGGGTTTCTGGAGGCTGGTGCTACTTTATTTCTTGCTCAGGATGCTGGTTAGATGCATGAGTTCAGTTTGTGAAAATTCACTGAGCTGCACACTTATGACATGGGTACCTTTCTGTTTATCTGTTACCCTTCAATAAGTTAAAAAATTAAAATGTATAACTATTCTTTGTGACAGGTTTAAATTGTCCTCATTTATTACCATATTTTTAGAAATGACTGTGATCAGTATTTGATGTTTGGGGAATATTTCATCTTTAACTATTTAACTATTAACTATTTGTACAGATTAAAAATTCAAATGCATGTATGCTTGAAAAATAACCATTTATTTCTAAATAACCATTTATTTCTAAAAGTGACATGATGAAACAAGTAGACAAAACTGAACTGCTTTCTCATTTGTCATAAGCATTCTGGCCTTTCTCATTTTCCACTTCTGGATTGAGCTGATCTCAAGCAAAGCTATATGTGTGGGGAAGGAGGTGGTGGTAATCTCAAGAATGATCAAGTGTCAATAGTAGTCATAATAATAATAATATCAATAATACTAATAGAACCTGAGTAATAGAAACACCATTTACTGACCCTTATGTTTGTAAGATCATAGGTACAACAAGTATTACAAATGAAACAGTGTGGGTAATATGATCATTTCTGTGAGTTGGGCTGAAAAGAGGTTTTCATTTGATATATTAAGGTTCACAGAGCTTTCAAAGTCAAAGGCCAGGCCAGTAATGCAAATGAATAAGGTAGGCCCCATGAAAGGCAATGGGGCCTGGTGGTGGGATCTGGAAAAACTATAGAGCCCCTAACCCCTAACTGAGAATCAGAGTAGGTTCAGACCAGACAGGAACTAGACAGAAGCTCAAACTAGCAGGCCCTATCCCAGATCTACTGAGTCAGAAGCTCTGGAGGTAGAGTCTGGTAACCTGAGTTTTAACAAGCTTGATTCTGAGCCACATTCATATTTGAGAACTACTGATCTAGATGTATTCTAATTCTTTTTTTTTTTTTTTTAATGTGAGTTTAAAAAAAAAAAAGAAAGATCTTCTGGCCAGATTTGACCATAAGCTACTAATTTTTAACTACTGATGAGAAGCAAATGAATTTGTATGACTATGTCTGTATTTCCTTTTTCTAAGATACAGAAAGATAGTATGTTGAACCTAAGTTTTATCCTCCTCAGGATTCAGACCTATCTGGGCATGCCTGGAGTCCGGTTGGGATAGGCCTTCTGGAATTCTATTTATAAGACAAGTCGTCTCCAGGAGTTAGTTCCAGTGGAAGAAAGAACCAAGGTACAAAGGTTGCATGAAGGGCAACAGATGGGGTTGAAAGTATCTGAGTATATCATGCTGTCACTCAGATTATTTGCAGCCCAGCCCAGTGGACTCATTCATTCTTTTAAAAAATAGCTGTCGATAATCTCCCTAATCTGTCCCTGAGCCCTGTGACTCCAGGGGGGCTGATATAGAAGCCCCACTAAGGCTAAAGGAGCTAGGTTTTGCTCATCTTAGGACACTGAGGAGTGCAACTTGTCCATGGCATGAATACCGGTGCCAGGGGCAGTACTGTGGGCACCCCTGATGTCCTCTAATGTGCTGGAAGTTAGACTTCAGGCTTTGGAGGCCTCTTTGCACACTCCAGCAGCTGCCCACACTGGTGACAGTATCCGGGGTGGGCAGTGATGACACGGCTTAAAGGACTGGCAACAGCTAGCTGCTTGTATCAGGCAAGGAGAGTTGCGAACACCATTTGGCAGCTGAGAGAACTGTTCTTGGAGCACATAGGCCATGTCCTTGGGCACCCTGATCTAGTGGATATAGAGGATGACTCCCTCCCCCCTCCCTTGCCAGAGATGTAAGGAAATGGGATTTTGTAGTTATGGCTGTTGCTATGTGTAACGTAACTTACATAGAGGAAAACACTGAGTCCTTACGGGAATCTATGACTTTTTGTTTTTCTGTCTTGGCAACATTTAAAGAAACTACATGTTGCTTCTTGTGATAAAGTTAAGGTAATATGCCTACAGTGAACACTGTAGACACAAATATCAGATTTTGAACATTTGGTTTCCCTTTTTAAAATAAAAAGCAGGAAGATTATTATAGGGTTTGGGACATGAGTTTTAAAAAATCACATCACACATTCCTAATTTTTCCCCCCTCTCTCAAAACATCCCTACAAAACGAAACAATATTGCTGATGAGCTGTTCTTTGGCACCAGTGAACAGCTTATTGCAAAGGGAAACACATCTTGGAAACAGCCACTCCTTTCCTGCCAGAATTTTGAGAGATTGATACCCTTTTCTTTCATTTCTGCAATGACTATAGGCTGCAGATTTTCAGTTACTTTCTGAAATCCCAAACTGGAGTCTATTAAAAATGTATTTGTTATTCTACACACACACACACACACACACACACACACACACACACACACACACACACCCCACAAATGTTTGGGAGTTTGGAGACCACAAGTATCTGTAAGACCTAAGGAATTTCCCCTGAGTAACCAGAATTTTCCAAGAAAAGTCAAGCTGTTCCTATACTGCATTAACTTGGTGGTTTGTTGTTGTTGTTGTTGTTTTGTTTTGTTTTGTTTTATGATATACCTAATGAGCAAGGCATGGTATGTCAGTATTTCAACTAGATAGCAATACCCTGCAGATTTTTAATTTTCTAGTACAGCCATGCCTTTTTTTTTTTCTTGATTGTTGTTTATTTGAAACCAACTTTTAAGACCAAACAAACTAAAAGAGTCACTTAATTTTTAATACATCAGTTCTAGCCAACCCAGAGCACCCATAGTAGAATGTTAGAGGGTAGAGGCAGAGATCAGAAGATGTGAGCCCTGACCAGGCGTTTCATCCGCATGAGTCAGTTCCCACACTGGGCTCAGTTTAATTATTGGTCAAATTGGAGGCAGGCGAATTGGACAGAGTACTGTGACTAGCACAGCGTTCTGTGGGTAGAGTACCACATTCCTTAACCTCTAGATTAAGAGAACTCTCCCTGCAGAATCCTAATGATGGATCAACTATTTGAAAGACATTTTTGCCTTGAGAAGACTCGGAGAGGCTATTGATATTATAGATTTATTCCTTATAGAGAGCTGGCGTAATTATCTGTGTACCTTTGAGTATAAGTGACTGGTATTGTTGCCAGTCAATCAAGGGCTTGCTTCTATATTAACTTGACAGAATTTAGTTTCCTGTGATACAAATTGCTAACAGGAATATGAAACATTTATTCAATTCTGTTTTAATAATGTTTCTTTCCCTTATGCTCCACCTTTTGACTCATACCTGGCCTCTTCCCTTCCCTTTATACATGAGCTTATACATGGGTTATCTGATTAATCCCAAGTATGGTGCTTCTCACGTTACTTTCCTGCTCACAAACCTGAATAGCTCTCTGTTTACCACAATATAAAATACGAACTCTTCATGGCATATAAATTCTTTTCAGTACCATCTGACTCAACCCAACTTCCCAACCTTTTGGCCCATTACTCCCTTTACTGCAGACTTTGAAGCTTCCTTATTTCCATGTCCACAGATGCTCTGGTTCTATGCCTTTGTCCCGTTGCTTCTTGCTTCGTGTTCCACCTGTTTGGATTCTGCCTACATGTAACGTTTATGGCCAGGATTGTGCTCCCAGCTTTTCTTGGTCTCTCTCAACTGCAGTCACCCTCTTTTTTTTCTGAACTCCTATGGCAACTTATCTGAGTCTCTTTCATGACAGTTATCACTTTGTACTCTATATTGTAGATATTTATGTTCATATCTTATCTTCCCCACCATATAATCAGTTTCATGATGTCAGAGAATATCTGTTCCATATTTATACCCCTCAAGGTACCTGGCACATAGTCTTTTTTCCACAAAGGTTTGTTCAATGAACAAATAATGGCGGAGGTATCATGGAAACTTGAACTTATCCAAACTCCTTCAACCCAATTAGAACCACTCATGGGGATTTTTTTTTTAATTGTGAAATTTCTTCACTTTTTAAAATTACCTATGTGTGTATCTATCCGTCTTTATCTCTATATCATAATTTCTCAGCTTATCTGGTTTCAGTGAGAAAAATTAGGGGAAAAAATGAGAAAGCTACAATAACATAAACTACAGGTGTAGCAAGCAATTAATATCCAGTTCCCTTGCTTCAGGCATTGTGCTGTAGTCAGCTTTCGGAGGTGGTTTAGGACCACATGAGTTTGCGTACCATGATGTTCAAATGTTTGATAAAGCTGATGCAACTCTATGGGAAGATCAACACTAACTCTGCAGATGGTACATACAAGCTTTAGTTCAGTGAGGAGAAAAATTCATTTGAAGCACTGCTACATGTGGGCCACTGAGAAAAGTCATGGTCTTGGTTTTTTGGGGGGAGGAGGTAAAAAGTAGCTGCTCAATGGAAAATCTGCATCTAAGTGGGGGCTGTCAGATGGCTGGTCACAAGACAGGGCTCATAATATATACAACTATATACTAAAGTGGTTATGTATTTATATAAATATATGTGTGTATAAAATATATAATCTATATTAAGCAATTATATATAATACATTTTATATAATTATACACACACACACACACACACACACACATACAAACACACACACACACACCCCACTTTATTCATTTCTATACTTTGGGTGATGTTTACCCATTTTTAGACAAATTCTGTATCTTGAAATTTATCTTAAGAATTCCACATCACCTACTTAAGATATATCTATTTGAATGTCAAAATAATTACTACATATCAACAAACTTGAAAAAGTTAAAGAGAAGAAAAATAATAATTGGAACTATCTGTCCATTGGTGAATAGTTAAAATGCGATATGTTTCTACAAAGAAATATTCAGTCATAAAAAGGACTGATACATGCTACAACATGAGTGAACCTTGAAAACTTTGTTTGGTGAAAGAAACCAGACCCTAGAGCTATTTATTGTATGGTTCCATTTGTATGAAATTTCCAGAACAGGCAAATCCATAGAAGGAGAAGGTAGGTTATTGGCTGCCAGGAACTGGAGGAAAGGAAAATAAGAGTGACTGCTGATGGACAGGAGATTTCTTTTGGAGATGATGAAAATGTTTGGAAGTAGAGAGCAATGGTGTTTACCCAACTTTGGGAATATACTAAGAGCCACTAAACTGTACATTTTGAAAAAGAGCTGAATATTATGGGATATGAATTAAATCTCAATTTTAAAAAATACCAATTGAAGACTGCACAACAAAAAGGTTTTCCAGAGGTTTGTCTAGCCAGCACTGAAGAGTAGAGAGATGGTAGTCATTGAGAATCACAGTGGTCTCTGCTCTCTTGCTCTTTCAGTGGTCACTGGTTTTTATGGTAACTGAGCAAGAGATCTGCTAAATGCTTCTTCCTCCTTGTCTGGGCTGAATAAGAAAGCACATAGCTGCTACCTTACAGTGAAATTAAACCTTTTATTTGTATATTGGCCTGTAATTGTTCATGAACATCTACCCTCATTAATTCACTTAATTCTCATGCTTTATTTCTAAACATATTTATACCTATTTATAATTATTTATTCATCATGAAAGCAAGAACATCCCATCTCTTCTAAATGTTATGGATTTCTCTGTCGACTCTATTTATTTCACCTTTCGTCTTTCTACTATATTTTACCCATATATATCCAATTCTTCTGACTTTTTTACATATCCATAGTTCCTCATGTTTCTGCTTTCTGAGTCTTTCTGTTCAAGATAGTGATATGTTCTTCATCTTCTCCTTCCTCTGAATATGACCCATATGTTTTTTCTTGAAAACTATGATTTACCTCTTCCTTTCCCCTAATCTTGGCTAAGGGACTCCAGAAATATTTAGTGATAGCACACACAATTGTAGTTGCTGCCCCTATTCTTAAGATTTTTATTGTAGGACCACTATTTGTTAAAGACATTTTGTAAGTTATTTGTTTTATATTATATTTAATATAAACTATATTTATTTTATTTATTCTTTTATATCCTATAGGCTCTGAATGATTATTTTAATACTCAGATTTTGTTGAGGTGCCTGGGTGGCTCAGTCGGTTAAGTGGGTGCCTTCGGTTCAGGTCATGATCCTAGGGTCCTGGGATTGAGGCCCGTATGGGGCTCTCTGCTCAGCAGGCTCTCTGCTGCTTCTCCCTCTCCCTCTGCTGCTGCTCTACTTGTACTCTTTATCTCTCTGTCAAACAAATAAAAAAATCTTTAAAAAATACTTAGATTTTGTTATTTATTCTTTTATAAATGTACATCTCCTTTAAGAGGTCTTTGATAATTTCCTATCATACTTTTTTGGTCCTAAGCCTCCACATTCCACTGATGATCCTTCATCATATCTTCTGGAAAGCCATTCCACTTCTATATTTATAGATCAGGATTTCTCTAGCAGGATTTGTTATTTCCTCTCAGATGGGAGGAATTTGAAGCTTGGTCTCCAAGTGTCACATTTTTTTCCTTTTCAAAGCAGGGGCCCATTCTATACTTTACATCTTCAGTGCTATTGCATTCTTCCTTATGTCCCACTTTAATTTTTTTAGTGTCCATACTTGTCTATCTTGCTTATTTTTATATATATTTTAATGCTCTTTTTCTTTTCTAAATGATGACATTATAACTCTAAATTGCCTAACAACAGCTTCTTTTCACATCTCCCTCCTAAGTTTCCCAGATTTGGCCTTCACTTTCTTGTGACAGGATCTGTACACCACAAAGACAAAAACATGAAGCCCTAATTAGCTCCTTTCTTTCCTCATTTTTAACCTGGAGAGTGGGGATTCCACTCTCCTATTTCCACAGTTTACCTGGTACTTTCCTGTGCTTCATAGTCTTAAAGAAAAAACCATCACTGGTTTTCTCCTTTGAACAGAGCAAGTGGTCTTCCTATGACCTTCCTTTGGTATCATAACACTTCTCTCTCTAGTCCCTTTTCTTTCACTTTCTTTCACAAATGGTACCTATACCATTTGGTTACATGTCTAAATTCATTAGACTGCAAACTTGTTTGAAGACAAAATCTAGATTGTTTTCATTTTTGCTACCTCCCACATCCTAATGCAGCAGCAGGAACAGCACAGCCAAAAGTTGTAGCAACCATGCTCTCTGTCTGTGACCGAAACAAGAAGTGAGCTTGGGCCTTCATACTCCAGAAAGAGGGGAAGAAGGACTTTGAGCTGTTGCTTAGTATGATTTGCTTCTGGGAGAAAGCCAAAGGGAAAATGAATGTCATGAGGATTCTGCCCCCAGCAAGCCCAGAGGACAAGAAGATGAAGCCTATCATCAAGGCCCCACTCAGACCTTGTCCCTCCCATAGTCAGCATAATGGGATGTGAGCTTTCTCCTCCAGTCACTTTCAGCTCCAGGCTGGCTCTGGACCTGTGTTGCTGAGTGGCCAGGAATGTTAGAACATTTCAGATCTATCCTAGGAAGAGAAAGAAGATGATGTGGATGTGGATGTGCTCCTGGAGGAGGGGGGCCCCTTTCCAGTAAGTCATGAGGCTAGTGTCCCAGAAGGACACAAGCATTGCTAAAAAAGAAGTGGAAAAAGCACAGAAGCAGTGAGATTCAGTCATAAAGACAACAGCCCTGTGAGAAAGGTCAAACCCACACTCAGACCTACAAAGCCAGGATCCAAGAAATGAGGAGCCAGGAAGGCCTGCAGCCACAGTGAATGAGAGAGGGTCTGTGAATGGAACTTCCTCAGGGTGTGCTGCAGACCCAAGATGTCCCCCGACCTGGGCTGCTCTCCCTCTGGGTTTGACTGTGATGGAAGTATTGGGAGGACAATACAAGAGCCCCTTACTCCCAACTATCCTCTTTTAGCAGGACCTGGAGTGAAGAGTCCTGACCTCAGGGCCACAATAAAGTACACTTTGCCAGAAAAAAATTTTTTTTTACAAAGTATCTATCCCTTAGCATAATATATTAAACATTATAAGCTTAGCAAAACATTTGTTAAATAAGATTTTTAAAAATACCTTGTTTCTCTTAAGTTCATTAAGTAGCTACTTCTCACTTCTTGCCATTCCCCCGGAACATTTGTTTTACTTTCTCTTTTTTCGCTGGTTTTTATCACAGTATTTCTGCAAAACTGTATTACTGTGGGGGCCGGATTAACTTTTAGGGTAAGAAAAATGTCTGGATCCTGTGATGGTTGCTCATCAGAGTGAAGGCACTCAAAATGAATTGTTTAGGAAGTTAATGGTTAGTGTACATTATGTGGATTTTATCTCAATTAAAAAAGCGGCAACTGCTTTACTTGAGTTTGCGATGCAAAGAACCTCCAGTTTGTAAAGACTTCTTCTTGTCTTTTAAAATGCTGCTCATACTTGTCTTTTATTGACTTGACTATTTCACCTTTCTCCCACATGCCTTTGAAAACAGCAATATAAAGTTGATCCAGGCAACTGTCAAGGTTTTGTAGAACTCAGCAGTGAAACGATCAACAGTAGGTCACAATTTATTTTTTAACTATAATTACTACTATTAAGTCATTCTGTTTCTGCTTTTGATGATACTCTTATTACTGCCCCTTCCCTCTCTTCCCTTTTCTTAGTGTCTTTTCTTGCTCTTAAATTAGTTCCATAAAGAATGTGCCTTACCACAGTGGCCTTCTGTATCCTGGAGACTTTAAATAAAAAAGACGGGACTTCTAAAGAACTTCAGTCATTATGGGATTACTTGTTCCTGATACAGATTGACCATTCCTTCTCCTTGTTATCTTGTTTATCCAGAAAGAGAAGAGAGGAAATTTTCGTTCTTGTGGGTTTTTGGAGTCAGACAGCCTCACTGTAGATCCTGGTTCTGTCACCTACTACCTATGTGATCTTAGGTCAGTCGTTGGGCCAAGTCAGTTTCATCATGTAAAAACTGGGGATAACAATAATACCTACCTCCTAAGTTATTGTGAAGACCGAATAAGATAATGCATATAAATGTCCCTTGGGGATACATACATTTATGTGTCTGTGTATCTGTGTGCACACATTCTTTTCCTACGTCTGCCCTACCATCAGAAACTACTCCACCTTCTTTGCTACAAACACCGAGCTACAATTGCTTGCTGTCTGGAGAACTGGTTCTCCCCAATACCAGTCATGGAAGCACTCAGTGGAAAAGTAAGCAAGGATAATATTTGATGAGTTTCAGTATTATAAGAAAGTCATCCAGGAGTAAGTATGAACACGGGAAGAAAAGAAAAGGCAATTATCTGTGAGAAAATTTATAATTCCTTTTTGTGATCTTTGTTTTTTGTAACAATTTTTTTTCATTGCACAAAATGCTTAGGGAATCTAAATATCATGAAGAAATTTGTTGTAAGTGTCATATCCCTTTAAACTGGTGGGAGTGGGGGGAAGATTTCAACAGCAGATAAATGTTATTACACATGTTTAAGAAAATAGACATCTGAGTTGCACAATATTTCTGATTCGTTTTCAGCATGAAAGCAAAATTTCCCGCTGTATTATCAGGAGGCATCAAGGTTCAAGGAAAGCAGTCTGGCCCTGCTACTAAGTGACCTTGGACAGGCCACTTCTCTTAGCTGGGCCTATTTATTCACCTGGAAAATACAAGTACTGAATCTACCCTCCACTTTTTTTTAATTCAAGAACTGCTTTTCACAGAACAACTCCCATTTCCCAGAAATTTAAAAAATATTATTTTGTGTAGTATGTTGTGAAGTGGTTTTAGGTTAAAAATTTTTTGAGTGGTATTTCAATAAAATATATTAAAATAATTTAAATAAAACCACAAGCATATAGCCAGAATTCCTTATTTCCTTTTGTGACAGTGTTGGATTAGACAACAGTGAGTCATATTATTTCCATATCAACATTTTATTTAGATGGTTGCTTGTTTGTTTCTTTATTTTGTAGGGGAATATCATGAGTTTGGATACTACAGAGTGGACTTTTTTTTTTTTAAGATTTTATTTATTTATTTGACAGAGAGAGATCACAAGTAGGCAGAGAGGCAGGCAGAAAGAGAGAGGAGGAAGCAGGCTCCCTGCTGAGCAGAGAACCCGATGCGGCACTCGATCCCAGGGCCCTGAGATCATGACCTGAGCTGAAGGCAGCGGCCTAACCCACTGAGCCACCCAGGCGCCCTGGACTTTTTTTTTTTAAGATTTTTATTTATTTATTTATTTGATAGACAGAGAAAGATCACAAGTAGGCAGAAGGCAGGCAGAGAGAGGGGGAAGCAGGCTCCCCACTGAGCAGAGAGCCCGATGTGGGGCTCGATCCCAGGACCCTGAGATCATGGCCTGAGCTGAACGCAGAGGCTTAAACCACTGAGCCACCCAGGTGCCCCCAGAGTAGACTTTTTAAGGGTATAATGAAGTCTTGTTCAAAAGCCATACAAAGTATGTCTATGTATTACCAAACATAGATTAAGGATTTTTTTTGCATAAATATATCATACTTGGTGCTGGTTCTAAATAGAGTTTGGATGTATAACTAGAAACTTTATTGTGACTTCAAAGTATTTTCAGTTTGTGTTCACGAAACTGTATATTGAAAATTTTGTTGATGCTTGCTGGAAGGCATACCCTTGGAATCCAGAGATAAACTTTCCCAAGTAGCACACGCTTGGGGTACTGAGAAGAAGATTGCCAGGGCTGAAGTCGGAAGGCCTCCATTCAAGTCTTGACACCCTACTTATTGGTGGAGGACTTGGGTCAACCATTTAACCCTGAGCTTCAGTTTCCTTGTCTGCAACATGAGGGTGATTATATAGCTAATTCCTAGGGTCGCTGTATGACTTCAGTGAAATAAAATATAAGCGATTACTTTGAAAAAAAAGTATCCCAGGGGTGTTAACACCGAGCATGTGGCAGCCCCTGAACTAGGGTGAGGTGAGTGAGGTTCTCAGGGCTCAATACCTATGGAGGCACTCACTTTCAGGAATGAGTCTGTACTTACCCCAACCTGAGAATGCCAAGCCTTACCCCTCAGTTGGCCCTAGTCCAGGTGCTGGTGTTTAGCTGGACACAGTTCCTGTTATAGGACCCATGTGGCTCCACATGTGGGTCTGGTTTCTGAAAGACTATTCTGTTGTTGTTTACATACACTTAAGATATGAGGACCAGCCTTTCCTTCTCAAAAGCCAAAATGCTTCTTGGATAAAACAATCCTCTAACTTCCTTTCTTCTCCCTTTTTTCTCTTCCCTTACTATGCTACTTCTGTATCTCTGCATAATTTGATGTAACAAGATACATTCATTTTATCTTCAGCTCTTCTTCTTGAGGTCCTGTTTCATTACAATGAATTGCTAAATAAGCCAGCGACTGTATCATTGTTTTCTGAAATTTGTACTCCTGAGGGGGAGGGTCTTTTAACTTCAACTTCTTTAAAGTGCTTGTTCTCAAGGTAGAAATAATTTACTTGTCAAGTAAAAAGATGTTACAAGGTTATCATGAAAATTTCCAGAGGTGAGTGGGTATGAAAACAGTTCTAGGCTCAGAGTCAGAGTACTAGATGCAAAAATGAATTGTTTTCTCTGCAGATTTTTCAAGAGTGGTTCACATGCTCACATGTGTCTGGCTGAGGTAGACTTTTCAGGGTAAATGTTCAGTAGCAAACCCCTCATTGAGTTCTTTAAACAAGAGAGGCTAGTGTTACTGGTTAGCTTCTCATATTGCTCCCTAGTAGAGTTTGAAACCTTGTTGCCCACTTTTCCACTGGAGTTTCCTCAAGCCAGTCTTAAATTTTGCCCCCTAATGTCCTATACTTGTATTCTAAATCTTTGCAGATATCCAAATACTGCCAATGATATTCTTAAACTAAATCTGTCACCAAAGAATTATGATTTTCTTAATATATGAAAACATAGTCAGGATCAATGATTAGTAAGATCTGTAGAGGCAGGAGAACTGGCAAATAGAGAGAGACTCCCCAGGAAATGTGACCTATAGTGGAAGTATTGACGAGGTTCTCAGAGGGTGCATTTTTGCCCTTTAGTCGTTAAGAAGCAGAAGAAGAAAAAAAGGCTCAAGACCATTTTTTAAGTCTATTAGTTTAATGGAAAGTTAGAATGTAGATGAAATATGGTACTTGTAGCCCATTATTTTCCCTATTGTGAAAGGTAAATATATTAATGGAGAAGAGTTTCAGTTTATCAACAAACAATGACACCAAACTAAATGCATCATTCAGATGTTTTTCTTTTATAGCTCAGCAGTCTGTACTTTGGGATTTATTATTTATATCTCACAGAACCTTCTCTAACTGGGCAGAGCATAACAAACCTTGTGCTAGATATGTGGGTTGTTAGTTCAGGATAAAAGAGTTTCAAGTTGAATTATAGGTAGGAAATCTGCTAAAATGCCACACAAATTTACCAGACATTTAAAACAGACACTGTCCTGGATGCTGAGATTTTGAGAGAATTTTTTGGGTCTTTTTATATTTTTGAACTTTGCCAGGTTTTCTCAGTGGACACATTACTTTTATAATAATAGTAATAACAAAAGAGTAGGGGGAAAATAGGAATGTTTTCTATGAGGATTTATAATCCATGTTTCCTCAGCTTTAACGGAGGTGTGAGAGATCTCTGGTGAGTCAGGTCAATATGGGCAGGGCCAGAGGGCATGAACTGGCCCCCGGTGCAGCTCACCAGCAGTTCAAATCGGGGTGAAGGGGGCAATGGTAAAGTTGGGTATAGTCCCGACCAACATTAATATGCATTTATTCATCCATAATTCGACAGCTACTTAAAGAATGCCAACTACATGGAAAGCATTGTGTGAGGCTAGGCAACTAATGATGAACTCCAGCATGGAGCTTCTGCTCTAGACCTCTTCTATTAGTATTATGATAAGGGCTACAAAGAATTAAGATTTTAAGAGACTTTATGATAGCAGAACCTGACCAGATCCAGGGCAGGGTGGAAGGTGGCTGTGAAGAAGTGATGAAGTTTACAGTTCTGAAGGGTAAGCAGGAATCAGCCACGTGTGAAGGGTCGGGGAAAGGAACCATTCTAGGCAGAAGGAATTGTTTGTGAGAAGGTCCAGAAATATGAAAAAGCATGTCAACATCAAGAAACTGAGAAGCCATCATGGCTGGAGTCAAAGGAGCAGGGAGTTACTAGATGTGAGGGTTTTTTTTGTCTTAAGATTTACATTTCTAAAAGAAGAGTCTGAATTATCATATGATCTCTCTGATACAAGGAATTTGAGAGTCAGGGCAGGGGGTTGTAGGGGGTAGGAAAGGAAAAAAATGAAACAAGATGGGATCGGGAGGGAGACAAACCATAAGAGACTCAATCTCATGAAACAAACTGAGGGTTGCTGGAGGGTAGGGGGGTAAGTATAGGGTGACTGAGTTATAGACATTGGGGAGGGTATGTGCTATGGTGAGTGCTGTGAAATGTGTAAGCCTGAAGATTTACAGACCTGTACCCCTGGGGCAAATAATATATTACATGTTAATAAAAAAATTTGAAAATCACATAAAAAAATAAGAGTCTGGTTGCTCTGTTGGGTCTGGACTAGAAGGGGCAAGAAGGGACACAGAGAGTCCTGGAGGAGACTGTAACAATGGTCCTGCTGAAAAAATAATGCAGGCCTGTGTGATGGATGTGGCATCAGGCTTAAGGCATAACAGACAAATTCCACAGATACCACAGGAGACAGAATTGACAAGCATTGCAGCTTGTTGGCTATAGGAAACAGAAGGTTGTCAGGAATGACTCCCAAATAGCTAACTTTAAAAACTAAATTGATGGTGATGTTATTTACTGAACTAGAGGACCTGGTGAGAAAGTTTAGGAGGGAAAAACATGAGTTTTGTCTAGGCTGTATTGGATTTCAGGGTACCTCTGAGCCATTCCAGTGGAGATAGTGAGACAGAAAGATCTAGAAATCACAGGAGAGGTTTCTGTGGAACACAGGAGCAGGAGCTTCTGGCGCACTCACTGTCAGAGAAGTGAAATCACCTTAATTCCAGGGAGGTCTGGCCCATTAGGTGCTGTGTGCAGCTACCAGAAGTCTTTACCCCCTCAGAGAGATGGAGGTAGAAGCACATTTACTAAGTGCCACCTATGTTGCCTTATGGACTCCTCTAAGGAGGTATATTTTCATAGTTTGTGAATGGAACACTCAAGCTAAGAGGAGTTAAATGATCTGCTCAAGTCTATATAGCTAATAAGTAGTGAAGAGGGACATATCAGCTTGGCTTTCAACCAGAAACAGCTGGCAAACTTGAAGAAGATAATCCAAGGAGGAATTGTTTGTTTCAGAGAGCACAGTGAAGTGAGGATACAGAGTGGGGGACCACGAGGAAATGTACAGTAAACTGGGACTAGGACTTGATCAAACTATCAAGAGGAAAGAGTAGCTCCCAGAGAGAAGTAAGGAGAAAGTAGTGTGTGTAGAAGCTGCTTTGAGAGGAGCAGAGATCGTCTGTGGAGGGACACAGCCAGGGCCAGTCTCACTCAGCTCTCTCTTTCCCACTTGTCTCCTATCAGGGCTCCCACTGGCCAAACCCAACAGGAAGCCAGAGGGCAGAAAGCTGGGTGGACAAGGTTGGAGGACGGAGAGTGTGATCAAGAGGGAGCAAAGAGGATAGCAAGCTTGTTGGGTGTCCAATCCAGGGGTCCTTCCTAATTCCCAAACCCATGCTATTAACCACCGGAGCCCCCAAGTTTTGATCAGGGTAAGACCTTGATATGGTGGAGTATGCATGGAAACCTGAGGGGACGCCGAGCCAAGCTTGCAAGTCTTATGTACCAGGTGAGAGAGGAAAAACTGGAGTTTGCTGAGGGGCTCTGCTCCAGGCCATCACATATCTGTGAGCTGACCACTCTGACCCCATCTGCTTAGTGCAGAGCTGACTTATACACGTAGCCAGGATGCCTCACCTTAAGACCCCCTCTGAAGTAAGCCAATAAGGAACATTCATTGTCATTTTATAGCTTTGTAGACAAGTAAATCAAGTAATTGATTGGCAGCTCTGTGTACACACTCAGGCCCATTCTCCCTGAACCATGTATCTGAATCTGTGTATGAATTCTAAAAGTAGTGAGCATCAGTGTAGATTCTTTCCCATATGAAGAAGTCTGTTAAAGAAATAAATGTTAGTTCCAGGGCTTTCTGTTCAGTTTCCCTATTACTTGAAATGTCAAATGAGGTAGTACTTTGCTATTGACACTGGAGGCCCTCTGTTAATGACTATCTGTCAGGTATGGTAGCATGCTCAGTTAACTGTTTTAGGCTAGGGGGAATTTGGCTTAAAAACATACACAGTAATTTAGGTGTTCCATTCTTGACATTCGTTTTAGTGGGTTGTGTTAATGTTTAGTTTTTGGTTCTGGTTATTTTATTTGTCCTCTGGATTGTTTCTGTTTAACTGCTCTATAAATTACTACCATCCCTAGTTGGAATTCTCAACAGCAAAGCATGTACATTTAGAGGTCACAGGAATGTTGTTTATGTTCAAGAGCTCAGCTTTTATTTTTTCAGAAGTCACCTCAACTTAGGGGTCAATGGAAAGAGGCACATTGGAATTATAACATTGTTTTCTATGTAGGAAAAAATAAATGAGGGAGTGTAAGTGGAAATTTGGCATAGCATAGTGTAAGCCATGGTAGCTATTTTATTTTGGGTTAATACCGTACATGCTATAAAATTAGCTAGGAAATCTGCCTTGAGTATGGACTAAAAAGAAATTGAGGGTAACATATTCCATTCAACATTTTTAAACTAGGCCTTTTTTTTTTTTAAGTAATGGTACAAATAGTATAAAAGATTCAGAATCAAAAAATAAATAAATAAATAATTTTCCCATTCCATGAGCAACCACTATTAGTAGTATTTTAGGTATCCAGGCATTTTCTCTGTAAATATCAGCAGAGACAGATGATTTTATGCAAATATTAGTATAATGTAGATACTGCTTTACACCTTATTTGTTTCACTTGGAAATATATCTTGAAGATCATTTTGTATCTGCACATATAAATCTATCTTTTAAGGTGGATTTCTAATTGAATTGCATTGTGCTCCATGTAATATCAATTATTTAACATTTGGTCCTTTTGTGACATAGTATAAGCTTTTATAAATAGTGCATTACAAATACACTCAGAAAGAATATATAGTCTCTACTTGTTGGGAATCTCACTATGATTGTTGTGCTGATTATTCTCCATTTACCCTATGGTCTATAGATACTCATAAAGAAAGATCTGCTAGTATGAAATTATAAATTTCAAAACCAAAAAATCCACTGTTAGCCCTCTGCCCCACTCCCTTGCTCTCTAATTTCTGGTTAGGTTTGGTCAGTGGGTTTCACTAACCTCCTTGTCCCATCAGGGGTCAGCCATCCTCAAGGATAGGAACTCATTCTGGGCAACCCCTCTTCCACTGCTCTGTCACTGAGCCCCAATAATACTGTTCCCTGAGGTCCTTGGGGAGTCATGTCTTCCCACTCTTGCTGGTTCTTTGGTCCTTACCATTTCCTCTTGTTCTTTTAATCCTATATTCATCTCTGTAAATAGTCCATTCAATTATCTTCTGTTATAATATTCTGAACATGACATTATTTTTCTATCAAGACTCTGATTGAATTTTCCATTCTTCTTAATATTCAATTTTTATTATCAATTTCTAATCCGTATTGTTAAGTGCACATAGCTTGTGATTGATGTATGTTCTTGGTGGATTGTTCCCTTTGTATATTAATGGGTTTTATTTAAATATTTCATCTTCTAGTAATTGGTAAACTACTCTTCTTTTAGTTTTTATCTACCTGGGATAATTTTTTTTTCTTTCTGTCTTGCTTTTCAAACTTTCTGTGTTTTGTTTTGAAGTGTATGTCCTTAAGAAAGTGTATGGTTTTTAATCCAATCTGATTAAATAATAGGTGAATTATATCAATGTGCATTTATTGTGATTACTGATACAGTTGAACCTATTTCTGCCATCTCACTTGGGTTTTCTATTTACTTCCTCTTCTTGTTTGGACATAGATTGTATTTTTACTCTATAACATGCTTTCCTATTATTTTTTTCCTAAGGCATGAAATTGATTAATATGTCTATCTTCTTCCCTAACAAGAAATGGATCTTAGCACATTTTAACACTTGTTGAACACCTTTCTCCATCTTCCTTATCATTTTAGAGAACTTTAATTCCACCTTGTTTTGGCATAACAATAAATTTCATCTTTATAGATAATAGTTAAAATGCATTTGCCAGCATATTTTATCAGTTCTATGGTGGCAGCTCAGTGTCTTAGTCTTGCAGTGATGTGAAGATACCATAGATCTAGCCTGTAAACAAGCTGGTGATTGGCCTGGTCCTTGCTGTGAGACTGTATTTACTTCCTATTGCCTTCTTAGAAAAGCAGCATCATACAAACTGAGAACCCAGACAGCAACCGGGATGAGAACTTCACAGGTGGGAGATCCTCATTCCTGCCATCATTTCTTGCCCTGCTCTCTGTTCTGAATCCTGAACAGTTCTGTCCAAGTTGGACCTGGAACAACTTTGTGTTTGTAACCCCTTTCTGGAACATGAAAATGTTTACCATATTTGAAGTACTATTCAAAGTGTTCTCTTGTTATATTTTAGCTTCTATTGCCATGTATTATTCATGTGTGTCTCAAATTGTAAATTTTTGATTCTATCTTGACTGGAAGTTGAATCCAAAAGTTTGTATTGAGCACCAACAATAGACCTTGCCCTAAGTGGCAGAGAACATCCACAAAAATGTGTCTCTGTCTTTAAGAAGCTTATAATTTCATAACTGATATAAAATTGATATATATACATGAAACAATTCAAAAATATAAGACAGAATAATATCCAAGTGTTAAAAGTTTCTCCAGGTATAAAAAGAAAGGCAAGCTCCACAAAGCTGGAGTGGCTGGAATGACTGTTTTATTGTTCTAAGTTTATTTGGGGAGGAAGGAGAGTAAGAAGATGATGATTATATGTTTATTAAATAACACCCAGGCTGATGCATTCATCCTCGCATAGGAAAGAATGTTTTATTAAGTATTATAGACTATTTCACCCTAGATTTCATGCTCTTAATGATTTTTGGCATAGCATCAGACACATGAGGGACTCAGTAAACACCCATCTTCTTGCTGTTAGTCTTCAGCCCTATTCTTCTGTGAGAGAAACTCCAGCACCAGATCCACTGCTAGATTATTTTAGGATAAGGTTCATTCTTATTCCTCTTTCTGGAGGCCAAGCCAGCAGTCCTGTAGAGAGAGAGGGTATGCCCCATCACCAAAAGATAATCATTACAGTCACAAAACAAATGAGCTAAAATTAGGATGAGGATCATAAAGGATCCCCACCAGAAAGTGTGAAGAATACTGTTTTGATTCTATCACTTTTGGTTGGTTTTGAGAAAAGGGGGAAGTGACTTATTGTTTTTCCTGGGCAAAGATTTATCTAGACATATTTTTTTAGTCTTGTGGGAATACCAGACCATGTTCCTGACTTCACCTCTAACCCTAATACTTTCGGCAGAGAGAGTTACCAGTGATAACAAAAAAGAGAAGAGGTAGCAATAAATGACAAATTATCCAGATATAATTTCTTTTGACTTTGGCGTGTAATCTGAGTCTCTGCCTACTTGTTGCTGGCTTAGCTTGACCGAGGATATTCTGTAGCTTCACTGAACAGCAGAACCAAACACACCATGGGTAATCTGCTCAATAACCAAGGATTGAAAGTGTATGTGTATTATAGAAACATATATGCTTAATTCCAGTTACACTAATACTTTTTTTAAAAAGGATTTTTGTTTATTTATTTATTTGACAGAAAGGGAGCACAAGCAGGGGGAGTAGCAAGCAGCAGGAGAGGGAGAAGCAGGCTCCCTGCTGTGCAGGACCTTGATGCAGGACTTGATCCCAGGACCCTGGGAACATGACATGAACCGAAGGCAAATCTTTAACCCACTCAGCCACCTAGGCATCCTACACTAATACTTCTAATCTATTATTCTAACAGTATGTTTGGTGATATACTATGTATTTTTATTTTCTTTAAATAGGGCTTTGAGTGTATTTGAATTCATTGAATAAATATTGAGTGCCTATGTGCCAGGCACTTTTCTTGGTGTTTAGGATATACCAGTGAACAAAACAAAGATCCCAGCCTACAGGGACTTTGTAGTCTAGCTTTAGGGTTACTAAGCAGTGGTTTTGGTATTGCAACTTACACTGAAAATTTATCAGTTGAAGGCTAGGTGTTTCATATACAAGAGTAACTCATAGTTTTTGTTCTTTTTTTTTAAGTAATGTATAATGTATTATTTGCCCCCTGCCCCTGTGAATCACCAGGTTTACATATCTCATAGCACTCACCATCGCACATACACTCCCCAATGTCTATAACCCAGCCACCTTATTCCTACCCCCCAACCCCCCAGCAATCCTCAGTTTGGTTTGTCTCCCTCCCAATCCCATCTTGTTTCATTTTTTCCCTCCCTACCCCACATGACTCCTCACTCTGCCTCTCGAATTCCTCATATCTGAGAGATCATATGATAATTCTTTTTCTCTGATTGACTTATTTCACTTAGCATCATACCCTCTAGTTCCATCCACATCATTGCAAATGGCAAGATTTTGTTTCTTTTGATGGTTGCATAGTATTCAATTATTTTTATATATAAAATATATATATATGAAATCTCACATCTTCTTTATCCATTCATCTGTTGATGGACATCTAGGTCCTTTCCATAGTTTGGCTATTGTGGACATTTTTGCTATAAACATTCAAGTTCATGTGCCCCTTCAGATCACTACATTTGAATCCTTAGGGTAAATATCGAGTAGTGCAGTTGCTGGGTTATAGGATAGCTCTATTTTCAACTTTTTGAGGAACCTCCATATTGTTTTCCAGAGTGGCTGCACTAGCTTGCATTCCCACCAACAGTGTAGGAGGGTTCCCCTTTCTCTGCTTCCTTGCCAACACCTCTTTTTTCCTGAATTGTTAATTTTAGCCATTTTGAGTGGTTAGAGGTGGTATCTCTCTCTGGTTTTGATTTGTATTTCCCTGATACTGAGCAATGTTGAACACTTTTTCATGTGTCTGTCTGCCATTTGGATGTCTTCTTTGCTGATTGAATTCTTTGTTCTTTGGATGTTGAGTTTGGTAAGTTCTTTATAGATTTTGGATACTACCTTTTATCTGACATGTTCTTTGCAAATATCTTCTCCCATTCTGTCAGTTGTCTTTTGGTTTCATTAACTGTTCCCTTTGCTGTGCAAACGCTTTTGATCTTGATAAAGTTCCAATAGTTTATTTTTACCCAGGCTTTCATTGCCTTTGGCGATGTTTCTAGGAAGAAGTTCCTGTGGCTGAGGTTGAAGAGGTTGCTGCCTGTATTCTCCTCAAGAATTTTGATGGAATCCTGTCTCACATTGATGTCTTTCATCCATTTTGAGTTTACTTTTGTGTGTGGTGAAGGAAATGGTCCAGTTTCATTCTTCTGCATGTGGCGGTCCAGTTTTCCCAGCACCATTTGTTGAAGAGACTGTCTTTTTTTCCATTGGACATTCTTTCCAGCTTTGTTGAAGAATAGTTGACCATAGAGAGACCAGACCATTTCTGGGCTCTCTATTCTGTTCCATTGAGCTATGTGTCTGTTTTTGTGCCAGTACCATATAGTCTTGATGATGACCGCTTTGCAATAGAGCTTGAAGTCTGGAATTGTGATGCCACCAACTTTGGTTTTCTTTTTCAACATTCTTCTGGCTATTCAGAAGAATACTTTTCTACTTCCATAAAAATTATAGGATTACTTGTTCCATTTCTTTGAAAAAAATTGATATTTTGATACAGATTGCATTAAATGTGTAGATTACTTTAGGTACCATAGACATTTTCACAATATTTATTCTTCCCGTCCCATGAACATGGAACGTTTTTCCATTTCATTGTATCTTCCTCAGTTTCTTTCATGAGTACCTTATAGTTATCTGAGCAGAGATTCTTTGCCTCTTTCGTTAAGTTTATTCCCAGCTATGGTATGGTTTTGGGTGCAATTGTAAGTGGGATCGATGCCTTAATTTCTCTTTCTTCTGTCTTTCTGTTGGTATATAGAAATGCAACTGATTTATGTGCATTGATTTTATATCCTGGCACTTTACTGAATTCCTGTATGAGTTCTAGCAGTTTTGGAGTGGAGTCTTTGGGTTTTCCACATAAAGTATCATATCATCTGCAAAGATTGAGAGTTTGACTTCTTCTTTGCTGATTTAGATGACTTTAATTTCTTTTTGTGGTCTGATTGCTGAGGCTAGGACTTCTAGTACTATGTTGAATAGCAGTGGTGATAGTGGAAAGCCCTGCTGTGTTCCTGACCTTAGCAAAAAAGCTCTCAGTTTTTCCCCATTGAGAATAATATCTGTTGTGTGTTTTTCATAGATGGCTTTGATGATATTGGGTGTGTACCCTCTATGCTTATGCTGTGAAGAGTTTTTTTTTTAATTTTTAATTTTTTAAATTTCTTTCCAGTGAAAAGAAGTTTAAAAAATTAAAAATCAAAATCAATGCACAAGGGGCGCCTGGGTGGCTCAGTGGGTTAAGCCTCTGCCTTCGGCTCAGGTCATGATCTCAGGTCCTGGGATCGAGCCCCGCATTGGGTTCTCTGTTCAGCCGGGAGCCTGCTTTCCCCTCTCTCTCTGCCTGCCTCTCTGCCTACTTGTGATCTCTGTCTGTCAAATAAATAAAATCTTAAAAAAAAAAATCAATGCACATAAAGCAGTTGCATTTCTATATAGCAATAGCAAGGGAGAAGAAAGGGAAAATAAGGCATCGATCCCACTTACAATTGCAACCAAAACCATACCATAGCTGGGAATAAACTTAACGAAAGAGGCAAAGAATCTCTGCTCAGATAACTATAATGTATTCATGAAAGAAATTGAGGAAGATATGAAAAGGAATGGAATGGAAAAACATTCCATGTTCATGGGACTGGAAGAATAAATATTGTGAAAATGTCTATGGTACCTAAAGTAATCTACACATTTAATGCAATCCATATTAAAATATCAATTTTTTTCAAAGAAATGGAACAAGTAATCCTATAATTTTTATGGAAGTAGAAAAGATCCTGAATAGCCAGAAGAATGTTGAAAAAGAAAACCAAAGTTGGTGGCATCACAACTCCAGACTTCAAGCTCTATTACAAAGTGGTCATCATCAAGACAGATTGATTTTTAGAGTCGATAGTCTCTCATGGTCCATCTCCCCCTCCAATTTCCCTCAACTCCCTTCTCCTCTCCATCTCCCCATTTCCTCCATGTTATCTCTTGTGCTCCACAAATAAGTGAAACCATATGATAATTGACTCTCTCTGCCTGACTTATTTCACTCAGCATAATCTCTTCCAGTCCTGTCCACGTTGATACAAAAGTTGGGTATTCATCCTTTCTGATGGAGGCATAATGCTCCATAGTGTATATGACCACATCTTCCTTATCCATTCATCCGTTGAAGGGCATCTTGGTTCTTTCCACAGTTTGGCAACGTGGCCATTGTTGCTATGAACATTGGGGTACAAGTGGCCCTTTTATCATCCCGAGGCTTTGGATTCACTTCTCTGCATGTCTTACCTTATAGAAAGTGGTGGATTTTCTGTTGCTATAATTGCTGCTTTTCTTTTCTTCTATCTTCTGTTGAGTCTGTAGGTGTTCAGAATGGTTTGATGACTATCTAGCTGAACTCCTGGAGCCTGATGATATCTTGGTCTCCTACTCTTCTCCCATCTTGTTCCTTCCCCCTAGATTTTTAATAAGTTCCAGATTAACAGGTACTTTCCATTCTCAAAAGTTCACTTAAGTAATAAATACAAAAGTAAAAAAACAAACAAACAAAAACAAAACATGGAGCAATTCCAGTTATAGAATAACTATGTCTTGGGACAATTTAAACCTAGTCTTAGGAATTCCTGTCATCACCCCCAGAGATCTTAAAAAAAAAAATTATTTAGAACTATGGTTCTAAGTCTCTTACTATTAAGGAATCTTTTAAACTTTATACACCATGTTTTGAAAAATGTAATGCTTTAAATAAATCCCACTTATTAACTAATGATTTGTTTTCTCCTGTAGGTACTGGAAAAACCTCAGCAGCTAGGAGTCTAGAAAGACAGATTGAGAGAGGCATACTCCTACTCGGCACCCTGATGCTACACCCCATCTGCCACTCCAGGAGCTCTTTTGGGGCTGTTGAAGTGTGTGTGTGTGTGTGTTTGTGTGTGTGTGTGCATGAATGCATGTATGTGTGCACATACCCGCAGAGATAGATGGTGGTGGTAGAAGTCATGCAAGGCTTTTAAGATTCCCCTTCATGAGAAGCACAGCATAATTATTGTACTAGTTTCCTAGGGCTGCTGTAAAAAATGACCACAAACTTAGTGACTTAAAACTAACAGAAATGTTTTCTCTCACCATTGTAGAAGTTGGAAGTCTGAAATCAAGGTTTAGGCAGGACTGTGCTCCTTCCATTGGCTCTAAGGGAGAATCCTTACCTCTTCCAACATCTGGTGGCTCCCAGCATTCCTTGGTGTGCCACATAACTCCATTCTCTACCTTTCTTCACATGGTTTCTCCTCTTCTCTTCTTTTTCTCCTCCTCTGTTGTCTCTTTTAAAGACTCTTGTCATTGGATTTAGGCCCCACCCCACTAATCCAGTATGATGTCATCTTAATATCCTTAATTCCATCTGCAAAGACCCCTTTTCTTTTTTTTTTTTTTTTTAAGATTTATTTATTTATTTTAGAGAGAGCACACAAGTGTGAGTGGGGAAGGGGCAAAGGAAGAGAATCTTCAAGCAGACTCCCTGTTGAGCACGGAGCCTGACATGGGGCTCTATCTCACCATCCATGAGATCAGGACCTGAGCCAAAACCAACAGTTGGATGCTTAACTGACTGAACCACCAGGCACCCCAAGACCCCTTTGCCCAAGAAGGTCATATTCACAATTCCAGGAGTTAGACGTGAACAGATCTTTTAGGGGGCTACCATTCAACCCACAACAATTGGGTAGACCAAAACAAGTCATTGAAACTAGAAATCTAAGTATTAAGTGAAGGTTTTTAAATTCTCCCTGATTCTCCAACACTACATACTTTTGTCTGAAATATCTTGCTACTGCCTTAGATCCCAACTTAATGTTGCCACTGGACTTAAGCTCTGCTCTTAGCTCTGAGATCTGTTCCTCATCTTGGTTCTCATCTTGGCTTAATCACTAGAATAGATCTTGATATCTACTTGTATGAACAACTTACTAATCCTGCAGCCCATCTGGGTTGCCACCTTCCATGCTCAACATGGCTTGTGTCCAATTGCCCTGTTCTTGTTACCAATAGGACATACCCATAGTGTTTCAGTGAGTCAAGTAATTGTTGCATAGGGGCATGGGCCAGTAACTAAAGAGTCTTCTAAAAGGCCTGAGTGGAGCTAGAAACAACTGCATCCCCCCACCAATGGTAATGGAAAGCAGGTTTGCCAGAGCCTCCATATTCCATGGCCTCCCTTTATCTTGAATTTCTTTTTACAGAAAAGGATTTGTTTTGAGTACTTGGGATTTATATCATCCTGTGAAAATTTTGGATTTCAGATATGCTTTGAGATAAACCCATCTTGTTTCTTTCTTGTCCAAGTTCTGCATTTCATTTTTCTTGTTTATCTTTTGCTCTTCTGGCAGTTATGTTCTTTCTCCCTTCAAAATGAACCAGTTACAATTTTCTACTTGAAAATAAATTTCATCATACTTTATTCCCTGTTTTCCAGGTCATTTGTTTTTCTAAGTGACTCAGATCTAGCCAAGAATTTTGTTAGGAGCTCCCAAATATGACGCATTGTAATTCTCCTTGAAGGTGAAAAGTGAAAGTATAAGATCAAGTCTAGCCTTTGGCCTGAAGCTTTTACCCAGAATCCTAAAAGCTGAGCATATCATGTAATTTTGACGGACGTTTTCCCTCACCAAAAAGTTATCCAGAGACTTCATATTGCTACTACTACCATAACCTCTGTGCCATGAAGACTCATAAAAGCAATAAATGCAACTGAAAATTACTTGTTATTTAAATATTTTGGTTGACAGTCTTGCTTTGCTTTATTGTTTTATAAATCAATAATAAGTCTTTTTTAAAACTCTCATAATTAAGGAAGTGTGAAAATTTCAATTTGATCAAAACATCAAACTACTACCAGTATGGGATCATAAGATATTTTTGTAGAATGTTTCTGTGAATATTATCAGAGTTATATTTATTATACTAAGCAGGCCTCTAAATTTGAGCGGTATTCCTAGTTCGATAGCCTAGATTGGCAATAAGGTACTCCTAAATTCTAATATTGGTTCTACAGCTTATTGGCCATGTGTGGTAAGTAAGCCATTTGTTGTTTCTTTGCATTTGGCCTTGTAATATATAAAAGCAGAAAAAGAGTAAGGCTTGCCCAGTTGAGTGTTTAATATTTAATTTGAGGAATTCTTGGCTCCAGGGCCAATTTTTATTTTCTAATCAAGTACTCATAGAACAGTGAAAGGGAGCTTCTTCTCCTTGCTCCCTGGCCTCCACTCAGCCCCACACTGCAAACCACAAACTCTCCCAAACAAGGGCATTTGTGGCCCTATAGAACAATTGTGACCATCCTTGAGGGCAAGTGTATGAATAACTCAAATATGTTGTTATTTTTGTACATTTATTCAGATTGCCTTTAAGCTTCTTTTCCAAAGTTAGGCTACCCAATCATGTAAATGATTTCAGAAAATAATAAAGAGCTTTAAAATAGTGATAAGAATGCCACAAAAAAATGATCAAGTGAAGAATTAAGATTCTTTCACCCAGAGCATGGAAAATTTATCTGGGGTTGGGGATGAGCCTACTACTATCAGCTTCAATTGTTTGAAAGTTATTTCATAGGTATAATGACTTTGTTCCTTATCCTCACAAAGATTAAGGCAGCAAGAAAGTGTTACTCAGCCATAAAAAAGAATGAGACCTTGCCATGTGCAACAACATGGATGGACCTAGAGGATATTATATTAAGTGAAATAAGTCAGAGAAAGACAAATAGCCTATGATTTCATTTACATGTGGAAACTAAAGAACAAAACAAATTAACAACAACAACAACAAAAGCAGGAACAGACTCCTAAATACAGAGAACAGACTGGTGGTTGCCAGGTAGGGAGGGAGGAGGCGGTTATGGAGGAGAGTTATGGGCAAAATGAGTCAATGAGAGATACAGGCTTCCAGTTATGGAATGAGTAAGTCACAAGGATGAAAGGTACAGCACCGGAAATTACAGTGGTATTGCAATAGCATTATATGGCGACAGATGGCAGCTACAACTGTGGTGAGCACAGCATAACTTACAGACTTATAAAATCATTATATTGGACACCTGAAACTAATGTAACATTGTATATAAAAATACTTCAACTTAAAGAAAAGAAAGAAAGAAAAAAGACAAGAAAGTAGTCATGAAGGAATTAAATTACATACAGGTAGCAAGGTCTATTAAAATACCAGAGAGATAGCTGCCTTCTCTAAAAGAAAAAAAAAAAAAAGAAAGAAAGATCCTGACCCATTGCAGCTCTCCCAGAGTCAGAGAAGTGAGCTGCCTCTTCACAGCTCATCACATTCTTCAGCTGCCCAGAGTCTTAAATGCCTCCTGAAGGAACTTTGTAGCTTCCCTTCATGTCTTGTTTCAGTCTGTTTGAAGTCCTGCAGCAAGAACCTATCATTGTTGAATAGAAGCCCCTCTGTACAGGCAGGCTTCCTCCCTCTTTTCTCTGGGAAGGAAGGGCAAATGATCACCACCCCCCATGACATCCTGCAAATACTCAATTCCTATACCACTGTCTTGTTTTTTTTCTTATTTTTTCTCACTGGGCTTATCTTCCAAAGACTTACTTATTGTTTTTACCCCTTTGATTTTATGATGAAGGGCAATTCAGACACATTCTGACCCTGAGAAGTAGAGAATTCTTGCCTATATCTTTGCATTGAGAATTTAAATGCAATGGAATCTATGGATAGAAGTAGTCATTTTTCTTTTGCAGATTGCCAAATGTGAGATTTCTTTTCATAAAAAGCATTATATCAATTTTCTGTTGAAATACCCTTTTTGTAAAGTATGAAAAAATTTAATCTTGTGCTCTGTTGCTGTCAGAGAGGTGAATGGCTGGCTCTTCTACTGCAAAACAGCTGCCAGCAAATATGAGGACAGGTATCATTTCTCTCCCTGGTGAACTGTCAGGCTTCTCTTTATGGATCTGGTACGTTACAGGTGGCTGAAGTCGCTTCTCATTGTCAGGACCTGGTGCAAACAAACAGTTGTTTGTTTCTCTACCTACGACATATGGTCCTAGGATTGAAGTGCATTCTGAGTTAAAATGTACTTAATGCAGAGAACTGAATCAAATGTGTTTTACATTTACTTTAAAATTATTTTTATTAAGCTGAAATTCACATAACATTAGCTATTTTAAAGTGAACAATTCATTGGCATTAATACCACGATATTGTGCAACTACCAGCTATATCCAGTTCCAAACTATTTTTGTTACTCCATAAAGAAATCCTATACCTAACAACCTACAGATTTTTGGCAAACAGCAGTCTGCTTTCTGACTCTACAAATTCACCATTTCTGGATATGTCATATAAATGGTCTTGCATACTATGTGACCTTCTTTCCCTGACTTCTTTCATTTAGCACAATGTTTTCAAGATTCATCCACATTGTACCCTATATCAGCATTTCATTCCTTTCTTATGACTGAATATTGTATGTATATATCACAATTTGTTTATCAATTCATCCACTGATGGACTGTTTCTACCTTTTGGCTATTGTGTATACTGCTACTATGAGCCTTCATGTACAAGGATTTGCTTGGGTACCTGTTTTCGATGCTTCTGGATATATACCCTAGAAGTGGAATTACTGGGCTATAGAGTAATTCTATATTTAACCTTTTAAGGAATTGCCAAACTGTTTTCCTACATTTATTTCTGAAAGAGAAAACCCACAGCATTAACAAAATGAACTGGTCTTAGTAGGGAGAGCACAGCCCTCTGAACTTCTGAGAATCCTCTGAACAATCGAAGGGCACAATAGTCATTGGCAGTGGACGTGTGTGCTAGATGACTGATCTCTGTGCCCAGACAGACAGAACCAAAATAGACTCTGCAACCACATGCACAATCTGCATAAAATATCAAAGAAAGATGTCTCAAGGCAGCCCTAAATCCAGGCAAGTTTTTGCCAGTTGTTTCTTTGGGATGCTTTAATCATTGCAGACTGTTGCCCTTAGACCATGTAGCCATTTAAATAAGCCTCAAACCCAATTAAGAATATTGCTTTAATTGAAGAAGCCAATTCCGATGACGTTCATTCTGATAAAAATCCAAAAAACAGTCTCAGGTTCCCAGAAGTCAGGTTTGTGTCCATTCCCTCCTGTCAACATAAGGATTTACACTTTAAATGTTTGACTGATTTTAATATATTAATTACTATTTAATTACCATATAGGAAAACATCTGTCTGTTTTTCCAAAAACTTACACTGTATGGGCAAACTGGCATTGAAGACTACTCTAATTTGCCTATTTCAGAAATAAACTGGCCTTCTAAAAGTCCAGTGAAAAGTCCTGTGAAAAGTTTAAAAGTCCACTAAAGCTTCCTTTTAGTTTTCTGATGTCCATAGACATTTCCCTTTGTGACACTGATATTAGAGACGCAGTGGATAACAGCCTACTCCCATCCTCATGACACAGACGCAGTTTAGCATCCCTGTAATCCCATGTGTAATTAAGCTGTGCTGGTCATAGTGTGTAATGGAATTATAAGCGTAACAGAATTAAGATGGAAGAAATTAGAAACAAAACCACTACACTTTCTTGGAGGTTTTATTCAAGTTGGTATAGTTGAGATAATGTGCACCCAGAAAATGAGCTCACCTGTCCTGGATCTTGCCATGTTGTAATTCAGAATTTCTCCTTGGGGTTATGAAGCTATTACCGTCAGAGTGGCAAAGTTGCCTGAGAATGAATCCTCAGAAAACCCTGGGCAGCCTGAGTCAGAGGAACTGCTCCTTGGCTGCTAAACCACTGTGTCTGTAATAGTTCAGCCTGATCCCTGACATTACGCAGCCTGAGTCACATGCTCTTGGAGATGACTTCCACTCTAAGTAAAAAGGTCAAAAAGGGACAGGGAAGCAGGGTAGCTAGCTTGGTGCTCTGCAGATACACTCTGGTCAGATGGCAAAGGAACAGATGAGGGAGAACAGGCCACGTGGGGTCTCCTTCTCTCATCCAGAAAAAGCCCTCCTGGAGGAAGTCTCACAGTCTCCTGAGAAGAGAGTAATGCCTACACATGTGAAGAAACAGTGTCCCTGCCATGGGACTTTTGAATCTAGTCATACATAATTGGTGGTGACAGACAGGAGAGAGCCTGACAGTTCAGGCTTCAATAATATACAGATTTGGCTCACAGAAGAATTTGTGTTAAAATTTTAAGCTAGTTAGACCCCTAAAATTTGATTAACATTTTCCAGAAACAGGAGAGATCATTGTATGAGAGTCAATTTCTCAGGAATTTCTCAGTCATTTCTAAGCAACTTGTCTTCTTGAGCTATTACAAAATTCTTAATATTTTAAGTTAATTGATATTTTTTTTAAATCTTGAGAAATGCATTTGATCCTATGTAATAACTCACAGCAATATTTTTGGATGGTGCCTAGGTGTCCTGCTTAGTAAACTGAGTCCAGGCTCCACATTATAATAGAGATCAGCAGGTGACATCCTTTCAGCTGGTACACAGGACCCTTCCTTCTTGCCAGGGCAAGTTCTTGGTAAACGTGCAAGTCTCATATGATTAATGAGAGTTGGTTTGGCCCCTCGTGAGCTCTGAAGTCCATTAAACCAAAATAGGAATCAGGGTTCACATCTACTTTGTGAAAGCTCCAAGAATTATTCCTATCTCCAATACAGAGAAAATGAATTTATGTGTTCCTAGCTTCCCAGTAAATGACTACAGTGGAAAGTGTCCTTCCATTTTATACCCAAATTACAATAGCATTCTATCCTACCAGTCCCTTTGCTAGAAAGTCACCTGTCCCAAGGTGCTTTTAACTACATCTGAAACTTTATTTGTACTCTTTCTATATAAAACTCTAAAATAGAGCTTTCTTATTTATCCCCTCTGGCCTTCTCAATACACTGCTGTGATCTTCAGGAGATCAGCTGTCATGGGCTCAGTTTTTCCTACTGTTGCCTCAGCTTCAGGAAAGAGAAACTCTTTTCCTTTGGGCCAAAGGGAGCATCTTGACAATGCTTCCTACTTTTTGATGGGGTCAGAGTGTGCATACAATGCCTTTCTAGGCCAGGGTTTCCTTATCCCAGGCCCTCAAATGCTGGTTATTTCTGTCTCTGAGCTGCTGTTGTTTGCTCTCATTCCTGACAAGCACAGAAGCTTGATAGTGCTGCCACCCCAGGGAGAGCTCAATGCTGACATGAGCCTGCTCAACTCCTCTCCATACCTCAAAGTCCAGAACCAAATGGATCCCTAATCCAGAAAAAAGCAGAAGTCCTTCCTTCATTTCTTTCCTACATAGGGATTATCCAGTTCCCAAAATGATTTATAGTGGGAACATCCATTTTCTAAAAGAAAAAACTTACTGCGACCCAACCACTGAGCCCAACAGCTGCCCCTTGGACCCAATAATTCAAAGTGCTATAAGATTGTCCTATTTCACAAAGCCAGGGGTAGTCTCTTGTACTATTTCTTAGGTACAGAGATCTCTAGTTGTATTCATGCAGCAGTCAGGGTTCAGCCAGGGTCTGGAAATGGATTATGTACTCCATGAAGGTAACTGAGGGAGGTTAGTAAAGGCACCACTCACAAGGAATGAGCAGGGTTTATAGAAATCAGCAGGGGTTAATGCAGTGTCTGGGGTTAACAACAATGAGGACCTATTGCTGCCCATAAATTTGAAGTGAGAAAGGGAGAATGTGTTTTCTAGAACTCAGAAAGAATATGGAGAGAGCTGCTGAACCAGCGTGGTAACCCTGAACATGCTGTTAGAGAGGAAGCAATGGAGAGGGGCAATAAATAGCCTAACCTCATGCTTCTCCATCTTCCCGTCTCTTGCCACAGTGCCTCTCAGCACCACCTTGCTCACCAAAGCCAGCCTTAGCCGAAGGACAAGGGAGCTTGTTGCTGCAGTCCATAAAGGTCAGCCTCCCAGCACCAAAGCAGGACAGAGAAGGACACAGATTAGACCCAAAGGGACAAAAGAAGGTATCCAGCAAAACTAGCTATTGTAAAGCGCCTTCATTTTTTTTCCTCTAAATTCATTAGATTGAAACTTAAAAGTTTCAAGACATGTTCTAATGTCAGGGTAAGGATTCTATCAATAGATTCACCTGATTTTTGCCTTTTGATTTTAAAGGCCTTAACCATATGTCCTCTGAATGACTGCTCTCCTAAACCTAAAATGCCTGATAATTTTTATTGGTTCCTACTCGCCAGCACCCCTTTCTTTTCAAATACTTTATTGTATTTTTCTGTTCTTCTAAATACCCCTCATGATTTCCTTAAGGTGCAGCAACTAAAGCTGCATACCTTATTCTAGAAGCATGCAAACTCAGATAAGAGTACGAAATATGCTAAATCATGAGATCTTGAAGAACAGTAAAACTAAAATAAAATTTAGAAAATACAGCAGTATTGAAAATTAAGACAATTTAGAGGTAGTTAGGAATTAATAGAAATTAACGTGATAAACTGAAATTCATAGTGGGCTTTGGGGTACAAGTTTCTATAACTTCTAATATATTTTTGGCAGCTTGATATTGATCCTACTTTAGGGGGAGTATTTTGCATAGCATAATCAAATAGCACTCATGACTAGATATGACTCCAGTTCCAAAATACAGTTCCAAATGTAATAATACCAACAAAGTCTGAAAGAGGTGGGGATGAGGATGAAGAGAGGTAGACAGGTAAATCTCCCATTCATTTGAGAATGAGCACCTGTTAACTTTTGTTAATATGAAAATGTAGCTTAAATATGTAAGGGTAGCCATTAGCCATATAAAGATGGGAATTAAAACTTTTTAAACACTAGAGAGAGGAGGAAATGAATAACAAAACTCAACCATTTAGAAAAATCACGAAAGGAGGAAATATGCAAGAAGAAACGTAAGTTGGAAACATGAAATATGACAGGTCTCCCATATTCTTCCTCATTACCCTTCTGGAAATTAACTTTGACTCCTCTCTCATTCAACATGTCAGTGTGGTTGATTCACTTGATTTTTCATTGGAAATATCTCTTGGGTCTGACCACTTTGATTCTCACTTCCACCCATCTGGTTCCCTTGGACTGTATGAATACAGTAGATCTAAGACAACATATCCTACCTTGGCCTCACCAAGCAATTAATGCAACCTTCATAGAGCATAATATCAAACCCTTGCTCGGGGCTTCCCTTTTATTACCATCCATCTGTCCTTTTTACCTGATTTTCAAGAACTTCTATACCAGCTAACTGTGTTTCATCAATTCTAAGACATATTTTTTTTTAAAAGATTTTATTTATTTATCAGAAGAGAACACACAGGCAGGGGCAGAGGCAGGTAGAGGGAGAAGCAGGTTCCCCACCAAGCAAGGATCCCGTTGCAGGACTTGATCCCAGGACCCTGGAATCATGACCTGAGCCAAAGGCAGACACTTAACTGACTGAGCCACGAAGGCATCCCTCTAAGAACTTTTTTTATTAAACTATATTAAAACATCCTGAAATCAGAGTGCATCTTATGGTTGATGGCAATCTTGACATCTTAGATTCAATGAAATATGGTTCTTTTCTCAGTTCTTGGCTTGCTACAGGATACCTCTGTTCTAGAAAACAGGACCTCTGACTTTGCTGTCTTATGACTCATTCTTTCACAGCTCCAGACATTTGTTCAGACATTTCCTTCTGTCAGGGCATCCCTCTCCCCTGCCTCCTTTTCTATATGGGCCCATCTTTGAGGCCCAACTCAAAGGCCTCCTTTTCAAAGAATGCTCTATTTACTACCTCAGCTGGAAACAATCTTCCCTTTCAATCCTTTCAGTTCTTTCTTTGTAACTCTAGCAACACTTACCACATAGTTCCTTTTAGTTTATATACTTGGATACATATTTGATCTGTACACAGGGCTCCTTGAGTCCTGCAAATTGCTTGGGAAGGCAGCTAAAATTGTACCATTCTGTGAAAGAATGTAAGTTTGCTTCCCTAATGCAACCCAGGACATTTGAACAATTTCTTTAAAATCTATACAGTACTACCATTCCAGAACTCATTAAGAACCCTGCTTTGAATTGCCCTCTATAAGTAATATATCATTAGTGCATCAGAGAGACCTAAGACTATGGATCAGCAACACATACTGGTAGACACCCAGCTGGGATGGGGAGCTGCTAGGTGTGGCTGCTGGACTGGCAGTACTCCCTGGCCCTGTTCCTGACTGTAGCCACTGGAATGGTCAAGCTCTGAACAACCATGTTGTTTAGAGATTTCCAGCCCTCTCCACTGTCTATCCTCATATGAGCCAAGATGTGAACCCATGACGGGGTTGAGTGGAAGACTCTGGTTTTTCAATTTACTCTTCCCTCGGGAAACCCAGACTGGACTGGAAGTCCAAGAATTCTGGGTTACCCGAACAGATGCCTACAGGGAGACAATGAATCTAGCCCTGTCAGAGGGTGTACCCTGGGAAAGAGTGTTGACACCATCATCTGCAAGAGATTCTTCTCCATCACAGCTAAGTTTGAACTCTTCCAAGTTATGTAAATAAACCTTTGCTGCAATACATTCACAGGCTTTTCTCTCAGCAAAATTTCATGGCCACAAGAAGATAAAAATCTGCTCAAATTGCTCTCTTGATATTGACATGCCATTCTCTTGCTAAATGTAAAAAGATTTGTGAAATGTCCTGCTGAGTTCTGCATCCTAAGGCTAATGCCATTTCTAAAAGGCCTCCCAGTTAACAAACTTTCAGACTTTCTGTGGGTAACCTCTCCAGACTCAGTCTCTACCAACTGAAAGGGGATTGGTTTGAGAAACTTGAGGCTTCTGCCAGCTTCCGCACTCTAACGTCTGCTCAGTGCTCTACACAGCTCACTTCCCCTGCACTGAGTGTCTGCATTAATGAACACAAAGCTCCCTGTTCTTGGAGGTAAAATGGTTGGCACGTTCCTTGAAAGCTTTCCATAGGATGTTATTGCTTTCCAGAAGGGCTTGCATAAAGGTCACGATTGTCGAGCTGATTTACCAAAACAAACCATTTTAAGAATTTTTTTACTCATTAAAAAAGTCATAAGTTTTATTACAGAAAATGTAGATGGTATAGTATATTATGAAAAAGGAGGTAAGAATCACTTAAACTCTGACCTCTCATTGTTAACACTATGGCATGTATCTTTATAATAATTTTTCCTTGTGTATATAGCCATACAATTTTTTAAAAAAATATTTGTTATAGAATTGGAATCACACTTTGCAAACTCTTTTTTTTTAGTTTAATGATAAATGATTAATGATAAATGATTAACATTTTCCTTAATGATAAATGATTAACATTTTCCTTTGTCATTAGGTAACAGTTAACAGTGTGGACTCTGGAGCCAGCTTGTCCAGATTTGCTTCCTGGCTCTGTCACTTACTGTGTGACCCTTGGACACATCCTTTAAATGAAACACTTACTAGAGTCCTCATTTGTAAATGGGAATAATAATAGTTACTTCACAGAGGTGTTGTGAATATTTAAGTGAGTCAGCATTTGCCAAGAACTTAGAACACTGCCTTAGGGCTTTATAGTACTAGCTACCACAATTATGACTACTCCTGCAATTTGTTCCACAACATCATTTTAAAGACTAGAGAGTATTACATATTTTGGGACATAGCATAATGTATTTACTCAAAATCCCATTGTTGGGTTGTACTTTTTTAGTATTTTGAGCAATACTGCAAACAGACAGCCTTCTTCCATTGCATTTGTAACAGGACAGACTATGCACCAAGCAGGGAGGGAAAGGAAAATAGTGATGGGAAATGGGAGTACCATGTTTTACCCTTTGTTTTGAGCTTAGTTGGGGAGGCAGATGATATCAGTACCTCACTTTTGCCTGGAAAGCTGCTGCTTCAAAACTATTCAGACTTTATGGTACCACCCAGTCAAATATCTGATGGTCCTTCCCAGATTGAATCACTAGTAATCCTATCCACAGATTCTGATCAGAGAAGGCTCCTTGGCCAGCCATATCATATACTTCTAGTTCTTCATGCAACAGCTGTCATATAATTACTCAGCCCTGTGGGTTCTCTTCCAGGTTAGCCTTGGAGGATATTCTGTGAACTCAGTAAGTCCCTGGAGCCTCCCTCTCTTCTAGTCTGGTACATTTGAAGGTCCTGTTAGAGATGCTCCTGCTCTCTCTTCTAGCTTGATTCCTGTGGCCTTCCTCCCAACACTACAGGGGACAAGCAGAAGGGACCTTTGCCTGAGGCCTGATTCCCTGTCCTTAGTAATGAGGATGGTTGTGATGCATTCTAGTAGAATGGGAACAGGATCCTCTCTATAGGTTGAGAGAATTACAGACTTAGAGGTATTACGTGGCTTCATAGAACCAGCCACCTTAGGCAACAAAACTAGTCAGTGCAGATGAACATCACCAACATGCAGCCCTTGCTGGGAGGACAGTGACTCACAAGATCACCTTCATGCAGCTGTTCATGAAGAAGCATGTCAAAGCCTATTTCTTACTGTCTCTCTGTTAAATGTATCACCATCAAAACCATCTACTTGGCCCTTAGCTTCTCCTAATGAAAAGGTCATAACCTACTATATTCCAGAAGACTCACAATTTCTAGATTTCTGCCTGTATTATCTCCTGGGTTCCCTGGAAAGCTCTGCCCACATGCTACCCCGGTGGAATTCTGGATGAATATATTGCCTAGAGAATTTACTTAGTACATAGAAACAGAAGAGTTCTCCCATAACTTCAACTATCTCCAATGAACTGGACATTTAACCTGGTGCCAGGGGTCTGTGTTTCTGCCAAGTAGGTAAACACTTTAAAATACAAGGACGAGGCCATTGACATTAAATAGAAATAGTGGCAAAATGAGCAAAATTAGTCAGTACTGCTAGAAGTCAGGGAAGTGATTATCCTTAATAGGGGGAAGAGGTGCAAAGACTAGTAACCTAGTCTAGGTTTTGACCTGGGCACTAGTTATATGGATGTGTTCATTTTATGCAAGTTTAATGAACTGTACACTCAGGATAAGTGTACTTTTTATATGTGTGTTGTACTTCAATAAAAAATTTAACTGAGGCATACTGATAAACTGGATTAAATATGGGAATATCTCTATTAAGACTAGTGACCTTTCCTATGGCCACCAGATTTAGCAAATAAAAATACAGGATGCCCCATTAAATTTCAATTTCAGATAGACAACAAATAATTTTTTAGCCTAAGTATGTTCCATGCATTATTTGAGATATGTTTATAATAAAAAAGTATTCATTGCTTATATAAAATTCAAATATAACTGATTATCCTGTATTTAATCTGGCAACCCTAATCCTAAATCTTCTGTTTCATTTTTTATTTAATTAGAAAGTGAGAAAAGGATATATCTTAAATATATTAAGGATATATAGTCTTGGAAGGAAATATTAACATGCATAAGTAAAGTATAGGAGACAGAAATGAGAAAATAAGTGCTCTAGCTTTTCATTTTCTCCATTCCTCCTTCATTTCATACCCCTCCTCTGTTTTCAATTTCTCATTCCAACTTTCATGTCAATGAAAAGAAATGAGATAAGCCAAAGAAAGTAGTGTCAAAATCTTATACACTTTCATTTATTAAGTTTGAATTTGCAACTTTCTTGGTGTTTCTGAAAATTTCAGTCCTGATTTGTCTGTGTTCTTGTTTCTTATTTTTTACTGAACTATTTCCCCTCTTTTTCACTCTTTTTCAGAACTCTGTAACCTCTGCACAGCTGGAATTTGAACCCTTCCCAACATAAGCAGTGTTTTTCCTGCCTTTTCTTATCTTTAGATTTCATAGGCTAAACTTGAAAAATCTATTTGCTATTCATCTCAGAAAGGTCATTTTTTCCCTTTTCTTTCTCCAGCAATGTTAACTAATATGCAGCTGGTACATTTCAGCTATGCTTCTCACACAGTTGGTAGTTTTGAACCAAGTTTTCCAAATTCCATCTCCCTTTCTTTTCTATACTTCCCATTCTTTTTTTTTTTTTAAGACTTTATTTATTTATTTGACAGAGAGAGATCACAAGTAGGCAGAGAGGCAGGCAGAGGGAGAGGGGGGAAGCAGGCTCCCCGCTGAGCAGAGAGCCCGACGTGGGGCTCCATCCCAGGACCCTGGGATCATGACCTAAGCCGAAGGCAGCGGCTTAACCCACTGAGCCACCCAGGTGCCCCGAGTTATTTCTGATCAAGTCTTTTTATTGGCTCTTAGGTCAGTGTCTTTGTACCCTGGGGGCTGCTAGAATATCCTCTTATTCACTTCCTCCCTGCCCTCCGAACTCATATCCAACTGCCCCCCCATGCCCAGCTCAAAACCCACCACATTCATTAAATTATATCAGCCTTCTCTAGCCAACAGCCATCTTTTCTTTTGCCTGACTGTATTAGTAAATTATGGTATATACCACTAATGTGGTATTTTATTACATACTAGTTTATATCAGCTTCTGCAGTATTTGAGTTACTTAATATGCATGGTATATGAACACACTTTTATAAACCGTAACAACACATCATGCCAATGTAAATATATTATTGTCCTCATTAACTAGTTTTAAGCCTCCCTCAGATGGAACTTCCACATACATTTTCATATGGTATCTAGGAACACAGAACATACTCCAGGGCCCCTCAATAAACATTTTCTGATGAATAAATGCATGGAGGGCCACCCAAATTGGAGCTAAACTACCAAGGTTTGCATTTACCACTTGTTACCCATCTAAATTTGAACTATTTAATACCCATGCTTCAGTTTCCTAGTCTGTACAATGGGAATAATAATAATATTTACTTCATAGAGTTTCTTTGAGAATTAAATGAATTAATATTTACATGTAAAGTGCCTAAAACAGCTTGTCTAGCACATTTCAAGTACTCAGTAAATATCAGCTTTTGAATGAATGAATGACACAGAGTGTACTGCAATTAAAATCTAGAGAAAGCAATAGCTACTTTTTGTTATTCCTGGAAATATGATTATAAAATAACATGTAGTTCATAAGAATGTTAAGGGAGGGGCACCTCGGTGGCTATGTTGGTTAAGTATCTGACTCTTGGTTTCAGCTCAGGTCATGGTGTTGTGGTTGTGGGGTTGAGCCCCAAGTGGGGCTCCCTGCTCATGGAGAGAATATTCTCTCCCTTTGCTCCTCCCCTACTCACGTGCGCGCGCACACACACACACACACACACTCTCTCTCTCTCAAATAAATAAATCTTTAAAAAAAAAAAAAGAATGAAAAGGGAAATTAATGTATCTCTAAGATGTAAACCATGATGATTTATTCCCAGAGAGATTTTCAGAGTGAAGTGTGTATTCTGTATTACCGATTTTTTAAAACTAATTGCAGTATAGTTAACATAGAGTGTTGATTTAGTTGCAGGTGTACAATGTAGTGATTCAACAATTCTGTTACTCAGTGTTCATCACTGCAAGTGTACTCTTAATCCCCTCATCTATTTCAACCCCCCACCCACCCAACTTCTCTCTGGTAACCCTCTGTTTGGTCTCTACAGTTAACAGTCTATTTTTTGATTTGTCTCTTTTTCCCCCTTTGTTCCTCTGTTTTGTTTCTTAAATTCTACATATAAGTAATATCATATGGTGTGTCTTTCTCTGACTGATTTATTTCACTTAGTACTATACCCTCTAGTTCCATCCATGTTGTTGCCAATAGCAAGATTCCATTCTTTTTTACAGCTGAGTAGTGTTCAGTTGTATGTATGTGTTCTTTATCTGTTCCTCTGTTGATGGACATGTGGGTAACCTTCATATCTTGGCTATTGTAAATAATGCTGCCATAAGCAGGAAAGCATATATCCCTTCAAATAAGTGTTTTTGTGTTCTTAGGGTAAATACCCAGTAGTATGATTTCTGGATCATAGGATTGTTCTATTCTTTAAGTTTTTGAGGAATCTCCATATTCCTCATAAACTAGCTGCACTAGTTTACAGTTGCACCAACAGTGCAGAAGGGTTTCTTTTTCTCCACACCCTTGCCAATATTTGTTGTTTCTTGTATTTTTGGTTTTAGCCATTCTGACGTGTGAGGTGATATCTCCTTGTAGTGTTGATTTGCATTTCCCTGATAATGAGTGATGTTGAGCATCTTTCTTTTGTCTGCTGACCATCTGTCTTCTTTGGAAAAATATCTATTTATGTCCTTTGCCCATTTTAAAAGTGGATTATTTGTGGGGTTTTTTTGTGTTGAGTTGTATAAATTCTTTATATATTTTGGATGCTAACCTTTTATCAGAAATTTCATTTTCAAATATCTCCTTCCATTCAGTAGGTTGTCTTTTAGTTTTGCTGATTATCTCCTTTGCTGGGGAGAAGCCTTTTATCTTGATGCAGTCTCAATAATTTAATTTTGCTTTGGTTTCCCTTACCTCAGAAGACATACCTAGAAAGATGTTATTATGGCCAATGTCAGAGAAATTACTGCCTGTACTCTTTTCTACTATTGTTATGGTTCAGGTATCACATTCAGGTCCTTAATCTGATTTGAGTTTATTTTTGTGTATAGTGTAAGAAACTGGTCCAGTTTCATTCTTTCACATGTAGCTGTCCAGTTTTCCCAGCACCATTTGTTGAGAAGACTGCTGTTTTCCCATTGCATATTCTTGTCTCCTTTGTTGAAGATTAATTGATCTATATTTGTGGGTTTATTTCTATAGTGTTCTATTGATTTATGTTTCTATCTTTGTGTCACTGTCACACTGTTTTGATTATTACAGTTTCATAACATAACTTCAAGTCTGGAATTGTGATACCTCCAACTTTGTTTTTCTTTTGCAAGATTGCTTTGGCTATAAAGGTCTTTTGTGGTTCCATACAAATTATAGGATTGTTCTAGTTCTGTGAAAAATGCTATTAGTATTTTTATAGGGATTGCATTAAATCTGTAGATTGCTTTAGGTAGGAATAGACATTTTAAAAATATTGGGTCTTCTGGGGTGCCTGGGTGGCTCAGTGGGCTAGGCATCCAACCCTTGATTTCAGCTCAGGTCATGATCTCAGTGTTGTGAGATGGAGCCCCATGTCAGGCCTCCACACTGGGCATTGAGCCTGCTTGAGATTCTCTCCCACTCTCTCCCTCTGTTCCTCCTCCCCTTTAAAAAAATGTATTGGGTTTCCCAGTCCAGAGTACGCAATGTCTTTCCATTTCTTTGTGTCATCCAATTGCTTTCATCAATGTTTGATACTTTTCATAGTACAGGTCTTTCACCTTCTTGGTTAAGTTTATTCCTAGGTATTTAATTAGATTTGGTGCAATTGTAAGTGACATAGTTTTCTTTATTGCTCTTTCTGCTACTTCATTATTGGTGTATAGAAATGCATTGGATTTCTGTACATTGATTATGTATTCTGTACCTTACTGCATTCATTTATAAGTTCTAGCAGTTTTTTGGTGGAGTCTTTAGAGCATTCAATATATAGTACCATGTCATCTGAAAATAGTGAAAGATTTACTTCTTCCTTACTACTCCTACTCCTTTTATTTCTTTTTGTTTTCTGATTGCTGTGGCTCAGACTTCCAGTATTATGTTGAATGAAAGTAGTGAGAGTGAACATCCTTGTCTTGTTCCTGACCTTAGGAGAAAAATTGGGGGAAAATCTCTCAGTTTTTCCCTATTGAGTATGATATTAGTTGTGGGTTTCTCATATAAGGCCATTATTATGTTGAGGTATGTTCCTCTAAACCTGTTTTGTTGAAGGTTTTTATCATGAACAGATGATGTACTTTGTTAAATGTTCTTTCTGCCTCTAATCAAATGATCATATGGTTCTTATCCTTTCTCTTATTGGTGTGATATATCACACTGACTGATTTGTGAATTTGTCAATATTAAAACACCCTAGGATCTGAGGGATATATTACACTTGATCATGGTATATAAATTTTTAATGTATCATTGGAATGAGTTTGCTAGTATTTTGTTGAGGATTTTTGCATCTGTTTTTATTGGAGATTTTGACCCATGGTTCCTTCTGTTTGTAGTGTCCTTATCTGGTTTTGGTATTGGGGTAATGCTGGATTCATGAATTTGGAAGCTTTCCCACCTCTTCTATTTTTTGGAAAAGTGTGAGAAGAATGTTAATTTTATATATATATTATATATATATAAATATATTAATTTTATATATTATATATAACATTTAAAGATCATATGTATATTATGATATATATGTGATATATTGTGATAATATATATTTTATAATAATATATTATATGATATAATATATGTGATGTTATTATATGATATATATGTGATATATATGATATAAAGATAATGTATATATTATATTATTATATGATATATGTGATATAACCTTACCTTGCCGAGGTTAATTTAGCAAGTTAAATGTTTTTTTACAATTCAAATTGTTATGATTAGAAAACAGTTCTCTGTCACAAATACACAGTGTAAAAAAGATTTCCAGCACTAATGATTTACCCACAGATCAGTCTTAAATCATTTCAAGTAATTTTTATTGATCTCTCTATATAAAGTTCATATATATATGACCTTTAAATGTTTGGTAGAATTCATCTATGAGGTGAGGACATCTGGTCCTGGACTTCTGTTTTTTTGGGAATTTTTTGATTATTGATTCAATTTTGTTGGTTATAATTAGTCTGTTCAAATATTCTTTATCTTCTTGATTCAGTTTTCAAAGGCATATATTTCAAGGAATTTATATATTTCTTCTAGGTTGTGTAGTTTGTTGGCATATAATTTTTCATAGTCTTGTAATACTTTGTATTTCCTTGGTTTTGGTTGTTATTTCTTCTCTTTGTTTCTGATTTTGAGTTCTCTCTCTCTGAGTTTTGTTGATCTTTTCAAAGATTCAGCTCCTGGTTTCATTGATCTGTTCTATTGTTTTTTTAGTTTCTATATCATTTATAGATCTATTCTGCTCCTATCTTTATTATTTCCTTCCTTTGACAGGCTTGGGTTTTGTTTGTTCTTATTTTTCTAGCTCTTTAAGTGTAAGCTTACATTGCTTATATAAGATTTTTCCTGCTTCTTGAGTTAGGCCTGTGTTGCAATAAACTTCCCAAAGTTTTTTGGGAATCCCAAAGATATTTTTGCTGCATCCCAAAAGATTTCGGACCATGGTGTTTTCATTTTCTTTTGTCTCCCTGTATTTTTTTATTTCCCTTTGATTTCTTGATTGACTCATTCATTCTAGTAGCATGTCATTTAACCTCCATGTATTTGTGTGCTTTCCAGATTTTTCCACGTGCTTGATTTCTAGTTTCATATCATTGTGGTTGGAGAAGTTGTGTGGTATACCTTAGATCTTTTTAATTTGTTGAGATTTGTTTTGTGGCCTAATATGTAATCTGTTCTGAAGAATGTTCATGTGCACTTGAAGAGAATGTGTATTTTGCTGTTTTAGGGTAGAATGTTCTGAATATGTTTATTAAATTAATCTGTTCTGGTATGTCATTTAAAGCCGCTGTTTTCTTTATTTTCTGTTTAGATGATCTATGCATTGATATAAGTGAAGTGTTAAATTCCCCTACTGTTGTATTACTATTCATTTGTTCCATTATATTTGTTATTAACATTTTATGTATTTGTGTGCTCACATGTTGGATGCATAAATATTTACAATTGTTATGTCTTCTTATTGGATTGTCCCCTTAATGATTATATAGTGCCTTTTGTCTCTTATTACAGTCTTTGTTTTAAAGTCTGTTATGTCTGGAGGTGCCTGGGTTGCTTGGCTGGTCTTCCACTCTTTTGTCAAATCCAGTGAGTATCTTTATGATCATTGTTTAAATTCTCTATCTGGTATATTATATCTGTTTTGCTTAGGTCTCTTGCTGTGGCTTTGTCCTCTTCTTTCATTTGGGACATAGTCCTCTGTCTCCTCCTTTTGTCTAACTCTCTGTGTCTGTTTCCATGTATTAGGAAAGTCAGTTCTTGAAAGTAGTAGGTGGGCCACCACAGTTTTAACAAGATGATGCTTTGCCAGCTGTATGTGTCTTTGTGGAGACCAGGGCTGGCCAGCCCAATCTTCAGAGCATGCATGGACAAAGTATGCAGTTTTAATAAGAAGCATGCTTCATGGGAGATGACTGGGCATCACCAGTACTGAAGCTCCACAAGTTGTGCAGTAAGGAGATTCAGTGTTGGCAAGGATTGCACCAGTCTTCTGGTAGAGGAGACCTCCAGCAACAGGACTGAGACAGGAATGGCTGGAGGAGGTGGGGCATAGTGTAAGAAAGTTAGGTAGTGAATGCTGGCACAGTGTTAGTTCCTGCAAGTGACTGCATGTTTATGCTAAGCGGGAGAGAAATTATGCCAGCCAGCTTCTTTGTCATGGAGGCATCTCCCAGCAAAATCTGTCCCTCTGGAACATACTCCAGAATTAGTAAATAACTCTGCCTCCCATATGTACCAGACATTTTTCAAACTGCTGCTTCTATGCTGTATCTCCATAGGGTGTTTGTTGTGTTATCTCTTTAAGGGCAAGGACTCAGTTTCCTCTCACCCTCCAGGCTCTCCAGAGATTTTTAAAATTTTAGGCTTTTAGTCCCAATGGTTGTAAGAACTGACAAAATTTGGCCTCTCTGGTTTTCAGAACAAAATGCTATGGACTTTATCTTCCCCTCAACTCTTCAGTGTGAGGGTCTGTTTCTCTCCCTTCTCCATGTCCAGGACTCCTTCCCATAGATGACATGTAAGTCCATTCAGCTCCCACATCTCCACCCTTCCTACTCTCTTTGATGTGGCCTTGGGTCATTATCTGACTTATTTACACTGATGTGAATGTTATTGAGTTGGTGGGAAGAAGTGAGCTTAGGGTTCTCGTATTCTACCACCTTCCCCCTTACTTTGTATTTTTTTAAATAAAAAATCATATAAGCTTTATATAAAAGAGATTTTAGTACACTAATTTTTCTAGATATCACATTACTTTTAGATCTGAATAAATGATATTGCTGAATATTCCTGACTTTGTTTATAATGTTTAGAATATAGTAGTAATTATTTCTACATGATTTGCTTTTCATATCAGTGTTTAACTACTTCTGTGTGTGTATATGAGTTAATTTTGAAATAGAAATTGACAATAACAATTTCATGATGAACTTCTTAAAATATATTTGTTTTTAAAATTTTATCAAAACATTAGCTTGCCAAGGTTAATTTAGCAAGTTAAATATTTGTTTTTACAATTCAAATTGTTATGATTAGAAAACAATTCTCTTCCATTCATCTGTTGATGGACATCTAGGTTCTTTCCATAGTTTGGCTATTGTGGCAACATGGACGGGACTGGAAGAGATTATGCTGAGTGAAATAAGTCAAGCAGAGAGAGTCAATTATCATATGGTTTCACTTATTTGTGGAGCATAACAAATAGCATGGAGGACATGGGGACTTAGAGTGGAGAAGGGAGTTGGGGGAAATTGGAAGGGGAGGTGAACCATGAGAGACTATGGACTCTGAAAAACAATCTGAGGGTTTTGAAGGGACGGGGGGTGGGAGGTTGGGGTACCAGGTGGTGGGTATTATAGAGGGCACGGATTGCATGGAGCACGGGGTGTGGTGCAAAAATAATGAATACTGTTATGCTGGAAATAAAAAAAATAATAAAATAATTAAAAAAAAAAAAAAAGAAAACAATTCTCTGTCACAAACACACAAACAGTGTAAAAAAGATTTCCTGCGCTAATGATTTACCCATAGATCAGTCTTAAATCATTTCAAGTAATTTTTATTGCTCTGTGGAGCCATCTGCTGGTCAGTGGTGTTTATGTATGTAAATATAAAAATTGATGTATATGTTTTTTTCTGAATGGATAAAGTCAGGCTCTAAATAGATGAGTACTTCCCATAAAGCATAACTAGAAATTTGTGACCCAAACAAAACCTACCAGGAATATTCTTCCAGATATAACTAATGAGAGCAATTTGGCAAAGATAATGGAGAAAATAATTACATTTAGAAAATGAGTAGATTCTATATATTGGGGAATTTCTCACTCTTGAAAGAGGTTTTTGTAAACTTCTTAGAAAAACACACACATGCACACACATACATTCATGTATATACATTATATATATATTTTCAAAAATCTGTATAGATCAATGCCTTTCTACTTATTAAAATTAATAAGGTTAACCAAAATGTTATATTTGTTATTCTTTTGTCTGGAAACTATATTTTTATCACTTTTAATTAACTATGAATTCATAGCCTTTTACAGTTTTAACATGTTTCAATTAACCATTATTATTATCACTTCTTTTTTGTTACTTAAATATTCACAACCTGTTCAGGGGAAGTTTCCTTGTATAGTTTCTTTTATCTTCTAAACAATTCTATCCTTGCATCCTTGATTTCTGTCAAGAATCTGATATTTCAAATGCAACATAATTTTTCCTGCCCCTAAATTATGGAGTCATCTCTCCTATAAGAATCTTGGTTCATTTTAATGAGGAAAAGCATAAGAGACTAAAATCTGGGTCTTAAGGGTACCCACATGAGATTTGGTTGCAGGCAAAAATGGTACTGTTGATGTTGGTATTGCTTATGACAGAGCTAGGTAAATTAATATTTGTTTTTAAGGTTATGCATATACATTGACCTTTGTCCAATTTGATATTGGGAAAAATATTATGTTTCTCTACTTTTTTTTTTGGTATTTTTTTCTTACCACCATGACTTGCCATCTTTGGTAGATATTTATATTAGTTCTGATCTTTTTTGCCTTCAACAGCTCTGCAATGGGATCATTACAAATCCAGTTTACACATACCCATGATTTTTACCTTAGAACAAACTGCTTGACATTTTTAATGTGTATTGCCAAAATTCAGAAAGCCTTAGTTGTTCCTGAGTGGGATTTATTGGGATGGTGAGAAAAGAACACAGAGCCAGGAAGTAAATGGAGGCAAAATAGCAAACTCTACTTAAATCACTTGACCTCATTGTGCCTCAGTTTCCTCATTTGTAAAATTATGATAATTAATCTTTGCAGCTGAGTTTAACAGTTTTAAATAGCCTTTTATAATAAATTTTTTTCCATCCTACTCCATAGGAAACTGTTTCATAGGTTAATTGAAGTAACTGATTGTAACTACTTTCAACAATGCAGGATAGGCTGTACAAATGGAAGAAACAGATGGTCTTTTGACAACTTTGTTCATGTTTCCACTCAGCCTGATTCCTACTCATGCCCTGCCCCCTGCTGCCCTGATTCTTGACCTCTTTAAGTTCTCACCTTGTAATGATATTTTATAACTTTTTTTTTAAGATTTTATTTATTTATTTGACAGACAGAGGTCACAAGCAGGCAGAGAGGCAGGCAGAGAGAGAGGAGGAAGCAGGCTCCCTGCTGAGCAGAGAGCCCGATGTGGGGCTCGATCCCAGGACCCTGGGATCATGACCTAAGCCGAAGGCAGAGGCTTTAACCCACTGAGCCACCCAGGCGCCCCAATATTTTATAACTTTTATTCTTGCTTCTGTATAGTATGGTGTGCTGATAACATTAACTGGACCCCTTTGCTGTGCCACATTAACTAGAACCTGGCAAATTTCTGAAGGTCTTTATTTGTATTACACCAAATAGCTGAGTTAGTAACTTTGAATAAGCCACGAAATAACATAGAATAATAGGAAAATGTTGAATCAGCCTTACTTTTTTTTTTTTTAATATTCATTTTATTGCAAGCACTGTGAAGTCATGTTTTTCTCAGACTGAAAGAAACCAAGGACCAAAAGTGCTGTCTCTGATGTCAAAGCCAGTGCTGAGAAGACTCTCTAGCAGGATGGTAGAGTTTTCATTGCTTAATTGCCCATAAACCACTCCTGTGGATGTTCTCATACCAGGGTTAGGTAAACCTTTCCATCATATGGGTTAGTGAGTGAGTGTGACATGTTTGTTACCTACTGTTCTTAATGTTTCATGTTGTAGTCTCACATTTAGAATCCATATTCCCTAAGATCATGGCTTTTCCTAGCTGATTATTGTTTATTGGTATTCCCACCTGGAACTTGTCTGCAATAAGTTTCATGGGCATTTCCTCCACAGTTCTTCAGAGTCTTAACACTTCATCTAACCATGTTTACATTAAAAAGAGAACACTTTTAAACCATTAAGCAAATACTTTTAAAATGTGTAAAAGTTACCACATAAGTAAATTAATACTCAGAAACAAATGCAGTTTTTATGGACACTTTTTTGTGCTGCATTAAGTTGACAGTAAGTGCTGTGGAATTTTCTAAACTTAATAAGAAGTAAGCCAATGCTTCAAGAGTATGTAATTCCTTTAAAGAATCACTACTTGTCATCAGTTTATAAATTAACAGCCACATTGATTCCTCCAACCTTACACATTTGTCAGTGGAAATGAATCCATAAAATCTTACCTGAGCCTCCATGGAAGTATTTCTTTCATCTATAAAATGGGAATAGTAGTTGTACCTGTCTCATCAGTTTGTTGTGAAGACTTCACGTATATGAAATATTTAGCTTGTGCTCAGTTACTAATTGTTCTCAATCAGCTATTATTAAATAAGATATTTTTACTCCTGTTTGGAATAGAAGTTGAGGGGAAAAAATCAGCTTCCAGCTACCAAAAACCCTCTTTCATAACTGCTTCTGGAAAGGGCTAACCTCATGACAGATATGCTGGTGGTGGTGACAGAAGCAGGGGAACTCACAGCCTTTTCAGAGCCATGAGCAGTTGTCCTACCAACTGATCTCACTGTTAAGCTCACTCTCTCTTGTACCTTCATGGTCAAAAACCTGTTGAGGAAAGAAGAGACAGGGAACATTGACTTTCATTTTTTGATAATGGCCGTTCTGAGAGGTATGAAGAGATAACTCATTGTGGTTTCGATTTGCGTTTCCCTGAAAATTAGTGATGTTGAGCAACTTTTCATGTCCACCTGGATGTTTTCTTTGAAAAAATGTCTAGGTGAGACCTCTGCCAATTTTTAATAGGATTGTTTTTTGCTATTGAGTTGTACAAGTTCCTTATATATTTTGAATATCAACTCCCTGTCAGATATAAGGTTTGCAAGTGTTTTCACCCGTTTCGTAGTTTGCCTTTTCATTTTGTTGACGGTTTTATTTGCTGTGCAGAGGCTTTTCGTTTGATGTAGTCCCACTTGTTGCTTTTGTTGCTTATACTTTGGGGGGTCATATCCAAAAAATTATTGCCAAGATCCACATCAAGGAGCTTTTCCTTCATTTTCTTCTAGAACTTGTATGGTTTATGGTCTTGTGTTTAAGTCCTTAGTCCAGTTCAAGTGAGTGGTAACATAGGGATGCACTTTCATTCTTTTGCATATGGATATTCTGGTTTTCTCAACACCATTTATTAAAGAAACAGTCTTTTCCTCATTGAGTATTCTTGGACCATTTGTCATATATTAGCTGAGCATATACACACGGGTTTATTTCTACAATCTGAATTCTGTTCATTGATCTATTGGTCTGTTTTCATGCCAGTGCCATAATGTTTTGATTATTATAACTTCATAATACAATGTGAAATTAAGATGTGTAAAGCCTCCAGTTTGTTCTTTCTCAGCTATTCAGTCTTTTGAGGTTCCACACAAACTTAGAATTGTGTTTTCTATTTCTGTGAAAATTGCTTTTCAGATTTTGGTAGGGATTGCATTGAATCTATAGATGGTTTTGAATGGTAAGGCCATTTTAACATTATTAACATTTTTTTTCATTTTTTAAAAAATTTTTTTTAAATTTTAAATTTTTAAAAAAATTTTTGTTTATTTTTATTTTTTTTAATTTTTTTAGAAACGAGAGAGCACACAGAAGAAACAGTCAGAGGGGTGGAAGGGGCAGAGGGAGAGAAAATCCTAAGCAGTCTCCAAGTCAACATGGAGTCTGACACAGGACTCAGTCTCACTCACAGCCCTGAGATCATGACCTGAGCCAAAATCAAGAGTCAGGTGTTTAACTGACTAAGCCACCCAGGTGCCTTAATATTAACATTTCTGATCCATGAACACATGGTATCTTTCTATTTATTTGTGTCTTCCTCAATTTCTTTCATTAACATCTTATAGTTTTCAGTGTACAGATCTTTTACCTCCTTAGTAAAATTTATTTTTAAATATTTTATTGCTTTTAATGCTGTTGTAAATGAGATTGTTTTCATTATTTTTTTTGGATAGTTCATTGTTATGGCATAAAAGTGCAACTGATTTTTTTTATTGACTTTATGTTCTTAAGTTAGTAAATTTTTAAAATTCTAAAATTTTTTTGGTGCAGTCTTTAGGATTTTCTATGTACAAGTTCATATCATCAGCGAAGACCATTTTACTTCTTCCTTTCCAATGCAAAAGCCTTTTATTTCTTTTTCTTACCTAATCTCTCATGCCAGGACTTCCAGTACTATAAAGAATAGGAGTGGTGAGAATGGGAACCCTTGCCTTATTCCTGATTTTAGAGGTAAACTTTCAATCTTTCAAATCTACATTAGCTGTAGATTTGTCATATGTGGTCTTCATATGAAGAGGTATGTTCCTTCTATACTTGGTCTATTGAGAGTTTTTATCATGAAATAGTGTTGAATTTTTCAGAGGATTTTTCTGCATCTATTGAGATGATCATGTTTTTTTTATCTTTCATGTTATTAATGTGGTGTATCATATTCACTGAGTTGCATATATTGAATCATCCATGCATCCCAGGAATAAATTTCACTTGGTCATGTTATACAATTATTTTAATGTGTTTTTAAATTTTGCTAACACTTTTTTGCAATGGATTCATCAAAGATATTGGTCTATACTTTTCTCATAGTATTCTTATCTGGCTTTTGTATCAGGCTAATAGTAGCCTCTTGATTTTTTTGGAAGAGTTTAAGAAGACTTGGTGTTCTCCTTTAAATGTTTAAGAAACTTCACCTGTGAAACCATCTGGGGCTGGACTCTTCTTTGTTGAGAGGTTTTTTATTTTTTATTGTTTTTTTTTTTTTTTTAGTTTTGTTTCTATTTTTTTAATTTCTTTTTTAAAATTCCAGTATAGTTAACATACAGTGTTGTATTTTAAGTGTACAATATGATGATTTAATAATTCTGCACATACTCCGTACTCATTATAGTAGGTGTATTCTTAATCTTCTTCATCTATTTATCTATCTCATCCATAGCCCGACCCTCCTCCCCTCTGGCAATCACCAGTTTGTTCTCTATATTTGAGACTGTTTTTTTGTTTTTCTTTCCTTTTTTGTTGTTAAATTATATATATGAATGAAATCATATGGTATTTGTCTTTCTCTCACTGACTTATTTCACTTAGCACTGTACCCTCTAGACCCATCCATCCATGATGTTGTAAATGGCAAGATTTCATTCTTTTTTTGGCTAAGTAGAATTCAATTGTATGTGCATGTTCTTTATCCATTCATCTATCAATGGATATGTGGATTACTTCCATATCTTGGCTATTGTAAATAATACTGCAATAAACAAGGGAGTATATATCCCTTCAAATTAGTGTTTTTGTATTCTATACTTTAGATAAGTATATATGATTTCTGGATCATAGGATTGTTTCGTTTTCTAAGTTTTTGAGGAATCTCTGTACTGTCTTCCAGAGTGGATGCACTAGTTTGCAGTCCCACCAACATTGCACAATGGTTTCTTTTTCTCCATATCCTTGCCAATATTTGTTATTTCTCATGTTTTTTATTTAACCATTCTGATAAGTGTGAGATGATAGTTCATTGGGGTTTTGATTTGCATTTCCCTGATGATGAGTGATGTTGAGCATCTCTTCATGTGTCTGCTGACTGTCTTTTTTGGAAGAATATCCATTTATGTCCTCTGCTCATTTTTATTTTTTATTTTTTTTTAATTTCTTTTCAGCGTAACAGTATTCATTGTTTTTGCACCACACCCAGTGCTCCATGCAATCCGTGCCCTCTCTAATACCCACCACCTGGTTCCCCCAACCTCTCACCCCCGCCCCTTCAAAACCCTCAGATTGTTTTTCAGAGTCCATAGTCTCTCATGGTTCACCTCCCCTTCCAATTTCATTTTTAGATTAGATTATTTGGAGTTTTTTGTGTTGAGTTGCATAAATTCTTTATATATTTTGGATATAAACCCTTTATCAATATATGATTTGTGAACATCCTCTCTCATTCAATAGGTTGTCTTTTAGTTTTGTTGGTTGTCTCTTTTGCTGTGTAGAAGGTTTTTATTTTGATGTAGTCTCAATAAGTTCAATTTTGCTTTTATTTCCCCTGCCAAAGAAGACATATCTAGAAAAATGTTGCTATAGCTGATATCAAAGAGATAACTGCCTGCATTTTCTTCTGTGAATTTTATAATTCAGGTATGACATTCAGGTCCTTAATCTATTTTGAGTTTATCTTAATATATGGTGTAAGGAAGTGGTCCAGTTTCATTCTTTTGTAAGTAAATGTCCACATTTTCCAACACTATTTGTTGAAGAGATTTTTTTTTCCATCACGTATTCTTGCCTCCTTTGTCAATAATTATTTGACCATATAATCATGGTTTTATATTATAATCTCCTGTCCCATGGATCTCTGTGTCTCTTTTTATGCCAGTAATATACTACTTTGATTCTACAACTTTGTAGTATATCTTGAAATCTGGGATTGCAATGTTTCCAGTTTTATTCTTCTTTTCCAAGATTGCTTTGTCTATTCAGGGTCTTTGGTGATACCAAACAAATTTTAGGATTATTTGTTCAATGTTCTGTGAAAAATGCTCTTGGTATTTTGTTATGGATTGCATTAAATCTATAGCTTGCTTTGAGTAGTATGGACATTTTAAAAATACTGGGTCTAATCCAGAGTATGGAATGTCTTTCCATTTCTTTGTGTCATCTGCAGTTGCTTTCATTAATGTTTTATAGTTTTCATAGTACAGGTATTTTACCTTCTTGATTAAGTTTATTCCTAGGTATTTAATTATTTTGGTGCAATTGTAAATGACATAGTTTTATTTATTGCTTTTTCTGCTATTTCATTATTGGTGTATAGAAATGCATTGGATTTTGTATTCTACCAACTTACAGCATTCATTTATCAGTTCTAGTAGTTTTTTGACGGAGTCTTTAGGGTTTTCTATATAGTATCTCATCATCTGTAAATAATGAGAGATTTAATTCTTTACCAATTTGGATGCCATTCATTTCATCCAAATGAAATGAATTCAAAATTCATTTCAATTTGGAAGTCATTGCTGTGGCTCAGACTTCCAGTACTATGTTGAATAAAAGTGGTAAGAGTGGAAATCCTTGTCTTTTTCCTGACTTTAGGGGGAACGCTCTCAGTTTTCCCCTATTAAGTATGATGTTAGCTGTGGGTTTTTTACATAAGACTTTTATTTATTTGTTTGTTTATTTATTTACTTACTAGAACAAACTAGTTAAGTTTTATTTGATATTTACCTTTTTCCCCCAGTGTTCCAAGATTCATTTTTTATGCACCACAACCAGTTCTCCATGCAATACTTGCCCTCCTTAATACCTACCACTAGGCTCACCTAACTCCCCACCCTTCTCCCCTCCAAAACCCTCAGTTTGTTTCTCAGAGCCCACAGAAGACCATTATTATGTTGAGTTATATTCCCTCTAAACCTACTTTGTTGAGAGTTTTTAATTATGAATGGATGTAGTACTTTGTCAAATGTTTTTTCTGCATCTAATCAAATGATCATATGGCTTTTATCCTTTCTCTTGTTGATGTGATATATTATGTAGATTGGTTTGTGAATATTGAATCATCCGTGCATTCTGGGAATAAATCCCACTTGATTGTGGTGAATGATTTTTTTTAAAGATTTTATTTATTTATTTGACAGACAGAGATCACAAGTAGACAGAAAGAGAAGGAAGCACGCTCCCTGCTGAGCAGAGAGCCCGATGCGGGGCTCAATCCCAGGACCCTGAGATCATGACCTGAGCGGAAGGCAGAGGCATCAACCCACTGAGCCACCCAGGTGCCCCGGTGAAAGATTTTTTTAAATATATTGCTGAAATGAGTTTGCTAATAATACTCTGTTGAGGATTTTTGCATCTATGTTCAGAAATAATGACCTATAATTCCTTTTTTTCGTAGTGTCTTTATCTGGTTTTGGTAACAGAGTAACGCAAGCCTCACAGAATGAAATTTGGAAGCTTTCCTTCTATTTTTGGAAAAGTTTGAGAAGAATAGGTACTAATGCTTCCTTAAATGTTTGGTAGAATTCTTCTGTGAGGCCATCTGGGCCTGGACTTTTGTTTGTTGGGAGCTTTTTGATTACTGATTCAAATGGTGATAATTAGTCTGTTCAAATATTCTATATCTTCTTGATTCAGTTTTGGAAGGTTATATGTTTCAAGGAATGTGTACATTTCTTCTAGGATGTGCAGTTTTTTGGCATATAATTTTTCATAATATTATCTTACAATCCTTTGTATTTCTGTGATGTCAGCTATTATTTCTCCTCTTTCTTTTCTGATTTTGTCTTGAGTACTCTTTCTCTTTCTTTTTTAATGAGTCTAGCTAAAGGCTTATCAATTTTGTTCATCTTTTCAAAGAATCAGCTCCTGGTTTCACTGATGTTAATTTGTGGAGGTTGTGGAGGTGGTGTTGTTGCTGTTGTTGTTTTAGTCTCTATATCATTTATTTCTGCTGTAATCTTTATTATTTCTTTCCTTCAACTGATTTAGTGTTTTGTTTATTCTTCTTTTTCTACCTCCTTTAGGTTAAGTTTACATTGCTTTTTCCTGCTTCTTGAGTTAGATTTGTATTGCCATAAACTTGCCTCTTAGGACCATTTTTGCTGCATCCCAAAGATTTTGGATCAATGTGTTTTCATTTTCATTTGTCTCCCTGTATTTTTTTTATTTCCTCTTTGATTTCTTGATAGACCCATTCATTATTTCATAGCACATCATTTAATTTCCATGTATTTGTGCTCTTTCCAGATTTCTTCTTGTGGTTGATTTCTAGTTTAATATCATTGTGGTTGGAGAAGTTGCACAGTATACATTAGATCTTTTTTGAGTTTGTTGAGACTTGCTTTATGGCCAAATATGTGATCTATTCTGAAGGGTGTTCCATGTGCTCTTTGGAAAGAATGTATATTCTGAGGTTTTAGTATGGAATGTTCTGAATATATTTGTTAAATCTATGTGGTCTAATGTGTTATTCAAAACCACTGTGTCCTTGTTGATTTTCTGTGTGGGTGATTTATCCATTGTCATAAGTGGGGTGTTAAAGTTCCCTCCTATTCTTGTATTGCTATCAATCACTTCCTTTATGTCCATTATTAGCTGCTTTATGTATATGGGTGTTCCCATGTTGGATGCATAAACACTTACAATTGTTGCATCTTCTTGCTGGATTGTTTCATTTATGATCTTACAGTATCTTTCTTTGTCTCTTATCATGGTCTTTGTTTTAAAGTCCATTTTGTCTGATAATTACTGCAGGTTTTTTTCACTTTTATTTGTGTAACAGATGATTTTCCATCCTTCTATCTTCATGTTTCTTTGGGTCTGAAATTAGTCTCTTGTAAACAACATATCAATGAGTCTTGCTTTTTATCATTCAGTCACCCTATGTCTTTTGATTGGAGCATTTTGTCCATTTACATTCAAAGTAATTATTGATAGGTACGTACTTATTGCCATTTTGTTACTTGTTTTATGGTTGTTTTTATAGTTCTTCTATGTTCCTTTCTTCCTATACTTTTCTCATAATTTGCTGGATTTCTTTAGTGATATACTTGGATTCCTTTCTCTCTTTTCTTACATATCTATTACTGTTTTTTTTTATTTGTGGTTACCATTAGGTTTGTATATTTAACATCTTATGCATGCAGCCATCTATATTAAGTTGATGATCAAATAAGTTTGAACCTGTTCTTTCCCACAAGTAAGATCTTCCACCCTTCTCAAGTCCATAAATATCTTTATGACCATTACTTTAAATTCTCTATCAGATATATTACTTGGGTCTCTTTCACTTAGCTCTCCTGCTGTGACTTTTTTCTTGTTCTTTTATTTAGGATATACTCCTCTGTCTCCTCATTTTGTCATAAATTTGTGTCTATTTCTGTGTGTTAGGAAAGTCAGCTTTTGTCTCCTGATTGAAAGTAGTAGTGGCCTAATGAAGAAGAGAACTTGCGGTGCAATGTCCTCTGTTCACCAGAACCTGGCACTTCAGAAGTATATTTATGTTACTACATGTGCCCTACTATTGTGGTTGAGCTGCATTTATCTTCAGTCCAGTTGGCTACAATGGTCCTTTCTGCCTATTTTGGGCAAGTTATATCTCTGTGCTAGTAAGAATCAAGTCTAGTGCCACACTGGACTTGTCATTGGATCAGACCAGATGCCTGTCTTCAGCCTGTTTGCCCAAGCTGCTGTTGCGCCGAACTGCAGGGCATTCTCCTTGTGATGTCCCCTGAAAGGTGGGCAGAGCCTGCAATCAGACCAGACATCTGCCCTTCCCCATGGGGTTGCAGTGACCCTCAACTATGGGAACACTGTAGTTTGTGCTGTGGTTTGTAGCTTGTACTGCTACCTGTGAATTATTATTATTATTATTTTTTTTTTTTTTTTTTTTTTTTTTTGGTGTGCAGGGGTGGTAGTTAGATCAGCTCTCTGTCCCCAACCCACCACTGGGACTGCAGTCAAACTTGTGTATATAGTTATCTTCCCCTCTCTCCAGGGCAAGAGTCACTTTGGAGTGTTTCTGGACCATGTTAGGGCTGCTTCAGAATGAGATAGGCCAGGTATCACTTTGAAGGGACTCCTGCCAAGTGGGGCAGGTTGGAGGGAGAAGGTCCACAGGCAGGGACAGGGCATGGTGTTAGCAAACTGGGTAGTGAGTATCTACACTGGTTCCCACTGACATCCATGTGATGAAGTTTTAGAACATAGGTGAGGTTCTGTGGGGTGAAGTCCGGAGCCGATGACCAAGAAAGAATTCTTGAGACATCTTTGTTGCAAAATGGTGGTTTATTAAAGCATGGGGACAGGACCCATGGGCAGGAAGAGCTGCTGCCCTGGGGATGTGAGGAGTGGTCTATTATATACTTGTAAGTTGGGGAGGGGATTAGAGATGATGTAAGTCTCTAAGGAATTTTGGAAGCAAGGTTTCTAGGACCTTGAGGGGCTAGCTATTGTCTGGGAAAAAGGTTATTCATTACCAGTAATAAAACCTTCTTGTGAGACCCTTTAGATGCATATCAGTGGGTCATATGCTTGGGAATGAGACCCTTTAGATGTATATCAGTGGACCATATGCTTGGGAACGATTCTCAACACTATCTTGGAGGTTTAGAGATAAAGTTTCCTAAAGGAATTGTTAAAGTAGACTTACAGGATCCTGGTTGGGGGTAGGGCATTGGTCAGACTAGGATTGTCCTTTGCCTTTAGCAAAACCTCAAGGTGAGGGCAGTTGAGTCCCTAGAGGAGAGCCACTCTGCCTGTTTCAAGGGCTTGTCAGTAGCTAAGGAATTTCAATGATTTTCTTCTGCCTCTGATTCCCACATCACATGTATCTAGGTGGGGGGTGGGGTGGGGTAGGGAATGGTACCTGCTAACTCTTTTGTTCTTGAAGATATCTCCTAAAAATCTCTGTCCCTCCAGCACACATTCTGAGATAAGTAAGTCTTCCTGAATACCGCAGCTGCTTTCAAACTGCTGCTTCTGTTCTGTGTCTCTGTGGGACTGTTTGTTATGCTGTTTCTTTAAAAGGGAAGGGGACTCAGTTTCCTATCACCCTCTGGCTCCCCCAGAGCTGAGCCCACTGATTTTTAAAGTTCTCAGAAATAAGCCCTACTGATGGTAAGAATTCACATAGTCAAGCCCCTCTGGGTTTCAAAGCCAAATGTTAATGAGGACTCTATCCAATGTGTATCATCTGTGTCTCAGATATCCCTCCTCTGTTTTTGTGGCATTCTTTCCATTGGTGGTTAATCTTGCAGATTAATTTGGTTCCCAGCCAGGACTCTGACCTTCCTATCTTTTTTTATGGGGCCTCCTCTCTACAATTACACAAAATCTGTTCTGTCAGTCTTTAGTTTATTTTTCTGGGTTGGTCACACTGATGTGTCTGTAAACTAGGCGTATCCATGAGATGAGGTGCACTTGGATCCTCCTACCCTGTCATCTTTTCAGGTTCCTATTGGGAGTTTTTTTTATTATTCTTTCAGTCCTCCTAATTTTTTTTAAAAGATTTTATTTATTTTACAGAGAGAGAGAAATCACAAGTAGGCAGAGAGGCAGGCAGAGACAGAGAAGGGAGGAAGCAGGCTCCCTGCGGAGCAGAGAGCCCCACGCGGGGCTCGATCCCAGGACCCTGAGATCATGACCCCACGAGCCGAAGGCAGAGGCTTTATCCCACTGAGCCATCCGGGCGCCCCACCTCCTAATTTATTTTTTAAGACACATTTATTCAGCGTCATGATCAGACTATTAAATTTAGCAATCAACAGCATGGGTGCAAAAAAAAAAAAAACTACATTAAAACCCTTTGTTGGAATGCTTTACACTTTCTACAGAACAGAAACTAAAATAACCTGTTGTACAATTAGTCACAAATACAGTCCTCGAGTTTTTTTGCCCATACACATGAGTATTGTCTAAAACATGTCTTCTTTGTAGCAGCTAGGCCCTGACACCACTGTGCTTGGCTGAGTTCACAAATCTGTTGTAACCTGTAGCTTCCCTGTCACTTCTCCGGCTCTCCTCTCCTGCTAAGCTTTGTTCCTGGCAGTAATTAAAACCTTCTGCCACTGTCATAGCTGCTGCTGCTGCTGGAACCACCATAGCCACCTTGGTTTCGTGGTTTGGTGAAGTATTGGCCTCCACCACCATAAGGGCCAGAGCTTCTGCCTCCAAAATTGCCTCCTTTCATGGGTCCCAAATCTGAGGATTGATTGTTGTAATTGCCAAAATCATTATAGCTTCTGCCACCTCCAAAGTTGCTTCCATCATTACCAAATTCGTTATAGCCATCCCCACCGCCACCATATCCACCACCACCTTGACTGCCACCAAAGCCACCTCAACCACTGAAGTTTCCACCGCGACCAAAGTTGTCATTCTCACCAAAACCATCTCCACAACCACCACCAAAGTTTCCAGAACCACTTCAAACTCTTTGGCTGGATGAAGCACTAGCCATCTCTTTCTTAGAGAGCACTTTCCTTACTTCACAGTTGTGGCCATTCACAGTATGGTATTTTTGAATGACAATCTTGTCTACAGAATCATGGTCATCAAATGTCACAAAAGCAAAACCCCTCTTTTTGCCACTGCCTTGGTCAGTCATGATCTCAATCACTTCGATTTTCCCATACTGTTCGAAATAATCTCTTAGATGATGTTCTTCAGTGTCTTCTTTAATGCCACCAATAAAAATCTTTTTCACAGTTAAGTGGGCACCAGGTCTTTGAGAATCTTCTCTTGAGACAGCCCTCTTTGGTTCCACAACTCTTCCATCCACCTTGTGTGGCCTTGCATTCATGGCTGCATCCACCTCCTCCACAGTGGCATATGTGACAAACCCAAAGCCTCTGGAGCGCTTGGTGTTTGGACTCTCATTACCACACAGTTCGTAAGTGTTCCCTATTGCTCAAAATGGCTCCTCAGACTCTCATCGGTTGTTTCAAAGCTCAGACCTCCGATGAAGAGTTTCCACAGCTGTTCAGGCTCTTTGGGAGACTCTGACTTAGACATGATGGCAGTAGGAGGGGAGACTTTAATGATGCTTACTCGGTGGCATCCATGGGCAGAAAAGCTGTCCTCTTAATTTTTTATTGGTCTGTTCAGGCTTTCTATTACTTCTTGATTGATTCTTGGTAGATTGTATGTTTCTAGAAATTTCTCCATTTTTTCTGGGTTGTTCCAATTTGTTGGCATATAATTGTTCCTAATAATTTTTTATGATCCTTTATATTTTTGCAGTATCAGTTGTAGTCTCTCCTCTTACAGTTCTAGGTTTATTTGAGTCCTTTCTCTTTTTCTTGCTAAGGCCAGCTAAAGGTTTGTAAATTTTTATCATCTTTTCAAACTCTTAGTCTTAGTCTCATTGATCTTTTCTATTGTTTTTCTTTTTCTTTATTTCATTTATTTCTGCTCTAGTATATGTCACTTTTTTCCTTCTGTCAATTTGGGGCTTTGTTTGTTCTTTTTTCTAGTTCCTTGAGGTGTAAAGTTGGGTTTTTTTATGTTAGATTTTTCTCATTTTTTAAAAATATAGATGTTTTTATTGTAAACTTCCTTCTTAGAACTGCTTTTGCTGCATCCCATAAGTTTGGGTATATTGTATTTCTATTTTAATTTGTCTCAACTTTTTAAAAAATTTTTGTTTTGATTTATTCTTTGACCCATTGGTTACTTAATAGCATATTATTTAATCTCTACGTTTTTGTGACTTTTCCAATTTTATTCTTGTACTGATTTCTGGTTTCATACTATTGTGGTCAGAAGGAATGCTTGATATAATTTCAACCTTCTTAAATTTATTAAGATTTGTTTTGTGGCCTAACATATAATCTATCTTGGACAATGTTCTATGTGCCCTTGAGAAGAACATGTATTCTGCTGCTTTTGGATGAAATGTTCTGTAAGTATCTGTAAAGTCAATCTGGTCTAATGTATTAAGGCCAACATTTCCTTATTGATTTTCTGTTTGGATGGACTTATCCATTGGTGAAAGGGAGGTTTTAAAGTCTCCTACTATTATTGTATTGTTGTCTATTTCTTTCTTTGGATCTGTTGATATTTGCATTATCTATATTCAGGGCTTCTTAGGTTGAGTGTGTTAATATTTGCAAATGTTGTATCCTCCTGTTGGATTGATCCCTTCATCATTGTATAATGATCTTCTTTAAAGTATGCAAATATAACTCTTTAAGGGGAAGACTGGATGATGGACATTTCTGCCTTCTCTGTTTACATTGAACCCTGAGGTGATAACCATAGTTGTGTCTATCAAGGGATGTGTCCTCTGGGTGGCAGTTACAAAACCTGGGGTGCCAGACATGTACACAAGCTCCTTTCAGAGACACAAACAACCTGGGATGAATCACAGGGAGAGCATGAAGTTGGCATTTGGCATTTGCTAGCTTCCCTAGTATCTAGAGAGGACTGTAGTCAGCTCCGAAATGAGAATTAAAAGTCTGACCTTCAGGCCACAGCTTTTAAGATAAACAAATAGGCCTCTTTCATGCAGGCTGGGCATTTAAGTCTGCTGCCTCTGGACTATGCCCTAGGGAGTTCTGGTGGTTGTTCAGAACCTCCTCATTTTCCTCTTGTCACTGATTCCTCTTGTTTCTCTTGGTACTTTCATACTATTGTAGTCAGAGAAGATAGATGGTAGGATTTCGGGCTTCTTAAATTTGCCAAGATTTATTTTGTGGCCTCTCGTGATCCATCCTGAGAATGTTCCATGTGCACAATGTGTGTTCTGCTGTTCTTAGATGGTATGTATATGTCTATGAAGTCTATTCTAAAGTGTGGTTAAATTCCAATGTTTTCTTGTTGATTTTCTGTCTGAATGATCTATCCAACACTGACAGTGGGATGTCGAAATCTACTATTATTATATTGATGTCTACTTCTCTCTTATGATCTGTTATTAATTACATAATATGTTTCAGTGTTTTCATTATGTGTTTGGGTGTTTCAGTGTTTGGGTGTTAGAAGTCTATACAGTTACAGTTGTTATATCTTCTTAATATATTGACACTTTTATCACTATAAAATAACTTTTGTTTCTTTTTACCTTTTTTGGCTTGAAGTCTATTTCGTCTGATACAAGTATTGCTATGCCCACCTTCTTTTCACTTCTGTGTACTTGGAATATCATATTTATTTTTTCTTCCAAGATTTTATTTAAATTCAATTTAGTTAACATATAGTGTAATGTTAGTTTCAGAAGTAGAATTTAGTGATTCATCACTTACATTTAACACCCCCTGTTCATCACTAATCTAGCCCATCCCCCTGCGATGTCTCCTCCAGCAACCTTGTTTGTTCTCTATAGTTAAGACTCTCTTATGTTTTTATCTTTTTTTTTTTTTTGCCTTCCCTTCCCCTATGTTCATCTGTTTTGTTTCATAAGTTCCACATATGAGTGAAATCATATGGTATTTGTCTTACTCTGACTGACTTATTTTACTTAAGATAATACACTCTAGTGCTATCCACATCATTGCAAATGGCATCATTATCTTGATGGCTGAGTAATAAGTCATTATTATTATTATTATTATTATTACCCCAAAGATACAGATGTAGTGAAAAGAAGGGCCATATGTACCCCAATGTTCATAGCAACAAAGGCCACAATCGCCAAACTGTGGAAAGAGCCAAAATGCCCTTCAACAGAAAAATGGATAAAGAAGATATGGTCCATATATACAATGGAATATTATGCCTCCATCAGAAAGGATGAATACCCAACTTTTATATCAACAGGGATGGGACTGAAGGAGATAATGCTGAGTGAAATAAGTCAAGCAGAGAGAGTCAATTATCGTATGGTTTCACTTATTTATGGAGCATAAGGAACAACATGGAAAACATTAGGAAAAGGGAAGGAAAAGTGAATTGGGGGAAATCAGCAGGGCAGATGAACCATGAGAGACTGTGGACTCTGAAAAATAATCTGAGGGTTTTGGAGGGGCGGGGAGTGGGAGGTTGGATGAGCCTGATGGTGGGTATTAAGGAGGGCACGTATTGCATGGAGCACTAGGTGTGGTGCATAAAAAATCAATCTTGGAACACTGAAAAAAAATTTTTTTAATAAATAAATATTTATATTAATAAATAAATTCAAAATTAAAATAAACAAATATACTTATATATAATATTCTGTTATGAAAATATATATTTATATATATACATATCACATCTTCTTTGTCTATTCATCAGTCAAAAGACATTTGGTCTCTTTCCATAATGTGGTTGATACATGTGCCCCTTTGAATCAGTATTTTTTATCCTTTGGTTAAGTATCTAGTAGTGCAATTGCTGGGTTGAAGGGTAGTTCTAGTTTTAACTTTTTTTTTTAAAGATTTTATTTATTTATTTGACAGAGATCACAACTAGGCAGAGGGGCAGGCAGAGAGGGGAAAGCAGGCTCCCTGCTGAGCAGAGAGCCTGATACGGTGCTCAATCCCAGGACCCTGAGATCATGACCTGAGCTGAAGGCAGAGACTTAACCCACTGAGCCACCCAGGTGCCCCTAGTTTTAACTTTTTAAGGAATGTCCATACTGTTTCCCGGAATGGCTACAACAGTTTGCATTCAGTGTAAGGGAGTTCCCCTTTCTCTGCAGTGTAACGAACAGCGTAAGAGGGTTCCCCTTTCTTTGGATCACCAACACCTGTTGTTTGCTGACTTGTTGATTTTAGCTATTTTGACAGGTATGAGGTGGTATCTCATTGTGGTTTTGATTTGTATTTTCCTGATGATGAGTATGTTGAGCATTTTTTTCCTGTGTCTATTACCCATCTGTATGTCTTCTTTGGAGAAACCTGTTCATGTCTTGTGCCCATTTCCTAACAGGATTATTTATTCTGGGTGTTGATTTTCATAAGTTCTTTATAGATGTTGGATACTAGCGCTTTATGCAATATGTCATTTGCAAATATCTCTTCCTAATCCAAAGTTGCCTTTAGTTTTGTAGATTATTTCCTTTGCTGTGCAGAAACTTTTTATCTTGATGAAGTCCCAATAGTTCATTTTTGTTATTTTTTCCCTTGCCTCCAGAGACATGCCCAGCTGAGGTTAAAGAGGTTGTTGCCTGTGTTTTGCTCTAGGATTTTGATAGTTGCCTGTGTCACATTGAGGTCTTTTGTCCATTTTGAATTTACTTTTGTGTATGGTGTAAAAAAGTGGTCCAGTTTCATTCATCTGCATGTCACAGTCCACTTTTCCTAATACCATTTATTGAAGAGACTGTCTTTTCCCATTGGATATTCTTCTCTGCTTTGTCAATGATTAGTTGACTATATAGTTTTGTGTCCATTTCTGGGTTCTCTCTTCTGTTCCTTTGATGTATGTATCTAATTTTTTAAAAACATTATTAATTTATTTATTTGACAGAGATCACAAGTAGGCAGAGAGTCAGGCAGAGAGAGAGGAAGGGAAGCAGGCTCCCTGCTGAGCAGAGAGCCTGATTCTGGGCTCAATCCCACTACCCTGGGATCAGGACCTGAGCTGAAGGCAGAGGCTTTAACCCACTGAGCCACCCAGGTGCCCCATAGGTGAGGGGTAATACACATTTTACAATCAAATGGTACTTCAAAATAATGCTTAAAAGTTGGAATTATACCTCAGTAGAAGTCACTGTGTTACACTGTAGAATATTAAACAAAAATATTAATAGGATTATTATATATATATATGTATATATATATATATATATATATATATATATATATATATAATGGAATATTATGGAGCCATCAAAAAATGAAATCTTACCATTTGCAACAACATGGATGGAGCTAGGGAGTATTATGCTAAGTGAAATAAGTCAATCAGAGAAAGACAATTATCATATGCTCTCATTGATGTGAGGAATTTGAGAAACAAGACAGAGGATCATAGGGGAAGGGAGGGAAAAATGAAACAAGACAAAACCAGAAAGGGAGACAAACCATGAGAGATTTAATCTCTGGAAACAAACTGAGGGTTCCTAGAGTGGAGGGGGATGGGAGGGATGGGGTCCCTGGGTAATGGACACTGGGGAGGGTATGTGTTGTGGTGAGTGCTGTGAATTGTTTAAGACTGATGAATCACAGACCCATGAAACAAATAATATATTATATATTAATTAAAAAAAATAGTCACCATTGTCTCTACAGGAAGCTTCTTAAGAGCAATAACCTGACAACAGTTTAGCTAGAGCAGCATTGACCTGGAAGGAAGGATTTTCAGTGGCTGCCCCAATCAGAGTGACAGTCCCACATTCCACATGAGGAAGGAAAGTGTCCTGCTGAGATTTATTAAACTGATGAATCTCATCAATAAAAAGGATGGTTTTCCTTTTGGGGGAAAAAAAAAGGATGCTATATTTTGTCAAATGCTTTTTCTGTATCTATGGAGAGGATCATATGGTTCTTACCTTTTCCTTTATGAATGTGGCATATCACATTGATTTGCAGATATGGAACCATCTTTGCAGTCAAGGAATAAATATCACTTGGCCATGGTGACTAATCTTTAAAATGTACTGTTGGATTAGATTAGGTAGCATCCTGTTGAGAATTTTCATATCCATGTTCAGCAGGGATATTGGTCTGTAATTCTCCTTTTTAGTGGAGGCTTTGGTTTTGGCCTCATAAAGTAAGTTTGGAAGCTTTCCTTCTGTATCTCTTTTCTGGAACAGTTTCAGAAGAATAGGTATTAATTTTTATTTAAATGTTTCCCCTGAAAGCCATCTGGCCATGGACTCTCGTTTGTTGGGAGATTTATTCTTTACTGATTCAATTTCTTTGCTGGTTATGGATCCATTCAAGTTTTCTGTTTTGTCCTGTTTCAGTTTGGATAGTTTATATGTTTCTAGGAATTTATCCATTTCTTCCAGATTGTCCAATTTGCTGACATATACCTGCTCATAATCTTCTCTTATAATTGTTTGTATTTCTTTGTTGTTGGCTGTGATCTCTCCTCTTTCCTTCATTTTATTTATTTGGATCTTTTCTCTTTTCTTTTTGATGAGTCTGGCTAAGAGTTTATCAATTTTGTTAATTCTTTTAAAGAATCAGCTCCAAGTTTTGTTGATCTGTTCTACTATTTTTATTTTTATTTCATTTATTTCTGTTTTAATCTTAATTATTTCCTTCAGTAGGAAGTCCTTCAGCCTCCATGTATTTGTGGTCTTTCCAAATTTTCTTGCGGTTGTGTTCAACTTTCAAAGTGTTGTTGTCAGGAAATATGCATGGTATGATCTCGGTCTTTTTGTACTAGCTGAGGCCTGATTTGTGACACAGTATGAGAACTATTCTGGAGAATGTTCCATGTGCATTCAAAAAGAATGTGTATTCTGCTGCTTTAGGATTAAATGGTCTCAATAAATCTGTTAAGCCCATCTGGTCCAGTGCGTCATTCAAAGCCATTGTTTCCTTGTTGATTTTCTGCTTAGATGATCTGTGCATTGCTGTGAGTGGGATGTTAAAGTCCCCCATTACTATTGTATTATTATCAATAATTTTCCTTAAGCTTGTTATTGATTTTTATATCTGGGTGTTCTCACATTGGGAGCATAAGTATTTATAATTGTTAAGTCTTCTTGTTGGATAGACCTCTTTATTATGATATAGTGCCCTTCTTCATCTCTTGTTACTCTCCTTGGTTTAAAATCTACTTTAGCTGATATATGTATGGCTACTCCATCTTTCTTTTGATGTCCATTGGCAGGATAGATAGTTCTCTACCCCCTCACTTTTAATCTGGATGTGTCTTTGGGTCTAAAATGACTTTCTTATAAGCAGCATACTGATGGGTCTTGGTTTTTTTTTTTTTTCATTTTTTTATCCATTATAATACCATATGTCTTTTTATTGTAGCATTAAGTCCATTAATATTCAGAGTAATTATTGATAGATCTGAATTTAGTGCCATTACCTGTAAAGTTATTGTTGCTATCAATTGTCTCTGTTCTTTTTTAGTCTTCATTGGTTTTGGTCTTTCTTTCCCACTCAAAGGGCCCTCTTTGATATTTCTTGCAGAGCTGGCTTAGTGTTCATGGCCTCCCTTTAGTCTTTGTTTAGACTTTTCATCTCTCCTATTCTGAATGACAGCCTTGCTGAATATAGTATTCTTGGCTGCATATTTTTCCCATTTAGCATATTGAATATATTATAATAGTCACTTTCCTCTGGCCTGTCAAGTTTCTGTGGACAGTTCTGCTACTGATCTTATGCCTACCCTTGTAGATTAAGCACCTTTTGTCCCTAGCTGCTTTCCAAATTCTTCTTTATCTTTGTATTTTGCAAGCTTCACTATGACATGTCTTGGTGTTGACCTGTTTTTGCTGATTTTAAGGGGAGTTCTCTGGGCCTTTTGGACTTGAATGCTTGTTTTCTTCCCCAGATAAGGGAAGTTCTCAGCTATAATTTGCTCAAAGAAATCTTCTGTCCCTTTTTCCCTGCTCTTCTTCTTCTGGAGTTCCTATGATATGGGTATTACTGCACTCTGTGGAATTGCTGAGTTCCCTAAATCTTTATCTGTGATCTAATAGTTTCTTTCCTTCCTCTTTTCTGCTTAATTATTTTCAGTATTTTTAATCTTCTGTATCACCTATTTGATCCTTTATTTCTTCTGTCCTCATTGTGATTACAGTGAGTTTTGCATCTCAATTATAGCATTTTTGTTTCAGCCTGATTAGTTTTTAAGTCTTTATCTCTGCAACAAGGGTTTCTCTGTTGTCTTCTATGCTTTTTCAAGCTCAGCTAGAATCCTTATGAATGTTGCTCTAAATTCTTGTTCAGATATAATGCTCATACCTGTTTTGAGCAAATCCCTGACTATGATTTCTTCTTGATCTTTCTTTTGGGGAGAATTCCTCTGTCTTGTCATTTTGTCTAGGTTTCTGTCTTTTTTATGTTATGAAAGCTTATTATGTTTCTGCTCCCGAGACAAATGCTATATTGAGAAAGGGTCATACACTGTTCAGGGCCTGGCCTTTCAGGAAGTGTTTCTGGTGTGCGCTGTGTGCACTCTACTGTTGTGCTTTGACTGTTCTTTCCCAAAGGTCAGTCCTCTGCAGAATTCCTCCTTGTATGCAGTGGGGAGTGTTTAGACCTTTCACTAGGTGTGCTTTGATTTCTTTGTTACAAGAAGACTGATTTAAAAAAAAAAAAACTCTTGATTCAAAGAAGGAGAAACGAAAAGGAACAACAACAGCAGCAACAAAAGCAAATAAACAGACAAATAAAAAACAATAAACCCAATTCCGAAGAAAAAGAAAGAAAAAAAAGAAGCCTGATGGAAAAAATAAGGAAACAAACAAACAAACAAAAACTGCCCAAAAACAAAACTATAAACTTGATTCTAAAGAGGAAAGAAAGAAAGAAGAGAGAGAGAAACACACACACTGCTCCTATTCCCACCAGATCTGATGTTGATGCCTTAGAGCACTCCATGATCAGTAGACTTGGTACATGTGGGGGACCTGTTTTGGTCCTCTGTGGAAGAGGTCTGCTAGGCTGGCTGACAGTCAGACCTGCCCTGGTAAAGATGCTCCTACAAGGTGCAGAGGAGCAGGGTTTGGTATAAGTGGCTCCAGCCTCCACTGGGGCAGGGGGTACTGTGTTGCTCTCTAAAGTCCAACTGTGCTGGTGGGCAGGAGGTAGGGAGTGGAAAATGGCATCACTGCACCATTTTGTTCTCAGGGAGGGGAACTCATTTCTGCCACTCTTCAGGAAACCCTCACAGAAAAGCAAACAATCTCCCCTCTTGTGTCCCAGGCTTCTGTCATATCCCTGCCCTCAACCTGAATGAGACGCCCAACACCACAGTTCTCCTGCTTTTTATCTCTGGCATGCAACTGGGATTTAAAACTCTAAATCTTAAAGGACCTGGCAAGGTGCAGATCCTCCCCTCCTCCTCCTTCCCAGCACTGTACCTGGTGTCATTCTGTCACAGAAAAGCAGTCAAATGGCTGCACAGGTGCCTGGAGTCTATGGTGAAGCACAGCAAGAAAAGTGTGACTGGGTTATTTGCCCTCTGTATGCCTCTGTCCTCTCAATGGCACCCACCAGGTCCCTCATTCTTGGAGAGGCAGTATACCCTCTTCCAAATGTACTGCAGGAAGAGGAATGTTCTCTCCCACTGTGGCCCAGGGCATCTCCACACTATGGTGTACACTGTCTACTCCTGGGCCTCTGCCCTCCCTCTCCTCAGGATCACTATTGCTCACCTGCCTTGGATTCAACAAATGGCACAGACTTCTAAAACCTCAGGTTTGGGGGCACCTCTGTGGCTCAGTGAGTTAAGCATCCAAGTCTTGATTTGGGCTCCGGTCATAATCTTAGGGTTGTGAGATCAAGGCCTCCATCAGGCTCTGCGCTGGGCATGGGGCCTACTTAAGATTCTCTCTCTTCCTCTCCCTCTACCCCTCCCCCCACTAACAATTAATTAATTAATTAATTTAAAAATAAATAAAACCTCAGAATTTGAACTCCACTGTTTGCAAAAAGTTGTCATAGTCACCTCTTTCCAATTCCCCAATCAATGGTCTTGGGGGAGTGTTTTTCCTGCAAAAACCAACATGCTGCTCTTCTCTCTGCCAAGAAGGACTCCCTTCCCTCCGTGGCACCAGGACTTTTCTCTCCCCCAATTCACATATCCAAACCTTGCACCCGCCTTGTTCTGTCCCTCTAATTGTGCAGATTGTTCCCTTAACCTTCAGATCAATTTTCTAGTTGTTCTAAATGATTTGCTACTGATCTAGCTATGTTCAAGAGATAAGTCAAGCCAAGGGTCCCCCTACTACTCCACCATCTTAACTCTTCCCTGGAATATCAGCTTCTGAGCCTATGAGTGTCTTTAGAACTTAAATGAATCTACTGTAGGCAGCATATAGTTGGGTCCTGTTTTGTTTTGTTTTAATTCATCCAGCCACTCTGTGCCTTATTGATGAGTTCAATCCATTTACATGTAGGGTAATTATTGATATTTAGGATCTCCTATTGCCATTTTATCTTTTGCTTTCTGGTTATTTTGCCTCTTCATCATTTCCTTTCCCTTCTGTTTTTGTTTACCTTTGTACGTTTGTGGTTTTCCATTGTAATTTGCTCAGGCTCCTCTTTTAATTTTATGGTGTGTCTCTGCTCTAGGTCTTTGCTTTGTGGTTACCATGATATTTACATGGTAACATATCATAATAGTCCTTTTTTCTGCTGATAGCAATTTATCTTCTTCATTCACTTATAAATGTCCCATCCTTTTGTTCTTCCCCTTTTATATTTTTGATGTCACAAATGATGTCTTTATGTTGTGATTTCATTACCTAGTTGTAGTAACTACAGTTATTTTTCATAATCTTTCCCTTTAATCTTTATGTTTAATATATACCATTGAGTTTATATACCACTGAGCTTAATATATACCATTCTTTAAAAAAAAAAAAGGATTATAGTATTCTAATTCTATTCATCACCTTAATCAGAGTTGTGTGTACTTTTGTTTTTTCACTTCAGCTTGAAAAGCTACTTCCAATATTTCTTATAAGGCAGATCTAAGGGTGGTGGTCTCCCTCAGCTTTGGTTTGTCTGGGAAAGCCATTATTTCTCCTTCATATCTGAAGGATAACTTTGCTGGATAGAGTATTCTTGGCTGGCAATTTTTATCTTTCAGTATTTTGAATATGTCACTCTATTCTCTCTTGGGCTATAGAGCTTCTGCTGAGAAATCTGTAGATAGCTTAATGGGGGACTCCTTTGTAGGTTACTCCCTTTTTCTCCCACTGGCTGCTTTTCAAACTCTTTATCATTGATTTATGACAGTTTTAATATAATGTGATGTGGAGAAGGTCTTTTTGCATTGGGACAGCAAGGTGTTCTTTTCGTTTCATGGACTTGTATTTCCAGCTTCTTCCTCAGATTTGAGAACTTCTCAGCTATTATTTCTTTAAATACACTCTCTACTCCCCCCTCCTTGTCTTCCTTCTGGGATACCCATTATTCTCATGTTGACTCTTTTAATGGAGTCAGATAGTTCTTACAAGGTTACCTTGCTGTTTTAAAATCTTAGTTCTCTCTTCTACCAGAGTTATTTCTATATTCTCGAGATTACTAATTCTCTCTTCCATATGATCTGCTCTATTTCCAGTGCATTCTATTTTTTATTTCATTACTGAATTCTTCAGCTCCAGAATTTCTGTTTGGTTCTTCTTAAGAATTTTAATGTCTTTGGTAAAGTTTTCCTTCTGTTCTTTCATTTTATTCCTGACGTTGTTGTATTACCTTTCTGAGTTTTCTTGTAGTTTCTTGAATTTCTTCATAACAGCTCTTTAAATGTCTTAATCAGTTAGATCACAATATCCATATCTTTGAGTTCAGTTGCTGAAAAACTGTCATTTTCTTTTTGTGATACTGTGTTACTGTGATTTTCATGGTGTTTGATGAGAAGTAACTTTGCCACCACATTTGTTCCCTAACTTTCTCATTTTAAGCAATGCTTTGTTTACTTTGATTCTAACAGTTCCAACAGGTTGATAGTTAGGAATCTTCCTTTTGTTTTCCAGAAGGTGGCGCGATAGCACAAGTTTTGATTTCTCTCATTAGCACTGACTGGCCACTAGAGTTAGGAGCCAGTACTTTAAAAAAAAAAAAAAGAAAGAAAGAAAAAAAAGCAAAGGGTGGCAATGGTTGGATGGGAGATGTATACTTAGCACTTGGCATTCTGGGTGCCCACAGTCCTGAAGGGGAATCCTCATGTTGGGGTAAGGAGTATGTCCCAGATAATGTGTTGTCCTCTGGCCTCATGAGGCAGACAACAGGAGATAGTTTTCTTCACTTCTTTTTGCCTACTTCTCTTTCCTTTCCCTCCTGCAAGTCACTGTCATCTCTCCTCAGAGAGAATAACTGGTCCCTCCAGTGGCAGCCCGCACATGATAGGGCACACCTCTCCCCTCAAAACACACACACACACACACACACACACACACACACACACACATACTCACCAACTTCAACCTCCACTTCCTGTGCCCAAAACAGTTGGGCTGGCTCGCTGCCAGAGGGCTGCCATGGGTTTCACTGCCCCTTCTCTTGCTCCACTACCTTTTCCATAGTCTAATCCACCTGCATAGATGGATGGATCTCTCAGGTGTCCTGGTTTGCTGTACACATGTGTTTTTTTAATTTGTTTGTGTTGTTTCTTGTTGTTGTTGTTATGGATAACTGATGAGTTGTAAATCAAAGGGGAGGGAAAAGAGGAACAACTCACACTACCATGGTACTGATGTCATTCTCCCTCTCTGAGCATCTTTCAAATAATTATTTTGAAGTCTTTGTCAGGCAATTAATGTGTCTCCATTTCTTCAGGGTCAGTTATTAGGAGTTTATTGTGTTCCTTTGATTGTGTCATGATTCCCTGATTCTTTGTGATATCTGTAGCCTTGTGTAGGTACAAGATAGGTACCTTGTGTATTTGAAGATGCTTCCAGAATGTATGGACTGACTGTGGTTAAGAAGGACTTTCACTTGTGGGTAGGGACATGCTGGAACATGCTGTGATTCAAGGGTTAGTGGTGCCAGTTGTCAAGTACAGGGACATGTAGTGGCTCTGGATCTGGGGAGGCATGATGGCTCTGGCTCAGGCTGCTGAGGTCCACAGCATTGAGACTATGTGGTCCTTGGCTAGTGGTGTGGGATGCCTGTAGTGTCTGCAAGGTCTATTGGGGCCCTCACTAGCACCTCCAGGTCCAGTGGTTAAGGACAAGAGTAGGCAGTGCTAGTGGCTAGAGATTGTGGTGTACACACATGCAGCTACAGGAGGCAGCTGTAGGTACGTATATAGTGCCAGGGGCTTTTTGTAGATACACACATAGTGGTAGGGGCCAGGCCAGCAAAGAGGGCCAGGGCCAAACAACTGCAGGCACACTGGCAGTTATGAAAGTCCTGACTATTGGTGTGCACTGCTGTGGCTGCTGGGTCTTGCATGAGCACACAGCATTGGAGGTTGGTGTTGAGAGTCAGAATGGGGGCATGCAGGGGCATGCAAGAGAAACTACTTGCAGATGAGCCCCATGATACAGGGCAGTGACGGGGAAAAGGGTCAATTTACACTTCTGGGGTTGCAAGATCTTGCTATGCATGCACACACATCAGTGGAGGCTGATGACAGGCATCAGGCTGTCAACATGCCGGTGCACAGCTGGAGGGGCTAGTACTGAGTGTGCACACATCAATGGTGCACAACTGTAAGGCCTAGGTTAGTGACTTGCATTAATGCAGCTGCAGAAGACTGAGCTGACTGCCATTGTATGTCCTGGCTCTGGCAAGGGTTGGGGGTCAGGAGGAAGCTGGAAGGGTCTTAGATGTCTGATGTCTGTGACATGAATACCTGTGGGGTAAAAACTGGTAAAATCTGGAGGGAGTCCACCATGGCTGTGATGGCCATTGGTTTCTCCACCTCTGCCAGGAGTTCATTAAAAACTGCAGTTGCTCCTGATGCATACCTGATTCTGATGCTCTGCTTTCCTTCCATGGTCCTTGCTGTCTCTATACATCTCAGTGCTGCTGATCTCTGGGTATGGTAAAACTGAAGTGGGTCCTTCATTTCACCAAAAAGCTGGAGAAGCTGATTGTTCACTCCACTTTCCCTCTCTCAGCAAGGGGAACTGTTTCCAGCTCCCTCCTGGTGCTGAGCAATGAAAGCCTGGGGGATGGGATGATACAGACAAAATGAAGCTATTTTCCTTTCTGTTTTGTGCTCTTATTCACCCATTTTCTGCTCCACTGTGTTGCTAAAGTTTCTTACATAGACTCCAGATCTTTCCCAGAACTGTTTTTGTTCATGAATAACTGTCTAACTGTTGATCTTTGTTGGGGGGAGAGAAGCTGGGGTCTCCTACACCACCATTGTGGTGACATCATCCAGGCCTTACTTTTAAAAATGCTTTTCAGTGGAAGAAAATCTATTCAGTTGAAGAAAATTTTATAAAGAAAAATAAACTGGTTACTCAGAATTCTCTGGATGGTTTTTTTAAAAACCAGTTTGATGCATTCAAATTATGCACCTCCTACCTCCCACCCCCAACACACACCCTATTGAGAATGCTAGCCGCTTTCTACAAAGTCCTACAAAAGAGATGAACTTGGCCCAAGAGGAGCCAGCCTAGAAGAAGAGGTGAAAGAAAATGAGCTTTGCCTGGAGAAGTGCTCTGCCTGCTGTCACCCTAAATTCCTGAAACTCCCAGGATTTGGAACTTTAGAGAGGTTAAAAGCTAATTTCTATTATTGATGCAGAAAGTTATCTAAGGGCAAGAAAAGGACAGCTTTAGCAAAAGACAAGATTAGGGCTCCAGGCCTTTCTCATGCAATTTCCCTTAGAAATTCTCTACCAGAGAGAAGAAGAGAGGGAGAGTACAGAAAAAAGAAGTGATTAAATTTGGTGTCTCCCTACAGGAGGCTACTGACTGAAAGTGCCCTAAGGCAGTGGCTATGATTAGCTTAGAGCTAAGGGAAAAAATAGAGCATACAGGCCCTATACGTTAAAAAAAATATCTTCAGACTTAAATTCTGTGTCTAAATAAGTCTGTGACTATGGTTAGTCATGCACGGGATTGACAAAAAAACCTCCTAAGTTGGTGGAAGCTTCAAAGAAATGCCAGGCCTGGCTGTCCAAAAGCCAACGACTGACTCCTCAGCCCCAAAGGCAATCCCAGGACTCGTGAATCCATGTCAGTAGGAGATGAGCTACAAAATCTCTATAAGAATGGAATGTTCTCCAGTGACCAAATAAGATGTGGCCATTGAGGATAAAGAGATTTTCCCAGACAACAGAACAGGACTGACAAAAAGATGGTTCAACCAGGAGCTTATTAATTCCACTGTCCCTGTAGAGAGTCTTCCCCATTCCTGCCCAGCAGGATTCTGTATGTGTGCTGTGTGTGTGTGCTGTGGACCACTGACAGCTCCAGGTTTCATATTTATATTGTAGTCCTCCTGCTGCTTCTCTACACATGGAAGGTAGACTAACCACAGTGGGGGGAGCCATACATGAACCCGACAGGGAGGGATAAAAATCACTCAAACTGAATCCAAGAACTGGATGAAATCTTGGGGGAAGGAATGACCCCTCCAAATAAAGAGATACTCGATGGAAAGATAGGTATGCATATCGGAAACCTAGAGAGGTAAACTGTAGCAGATGATATTAGCCAGGATCCACTGCAAAAAACAAACTATCTATTTTAAACAAAAGTACTGAACACATGGAATTAGAAACTTTTAAAATTTTAGGTAGAGTTGAAGAGTTAAGTTCCAGGCCAGACCTGCAAAAATAAGTCCCAGAACAGGTTTGCAGAACTAGCCACTGGCAGAGATGTTATTTCTGCCACCAGCAGGAGACCATCTTTGGGACTATTGGCTTGAGGAGCACACACCAAGGATCAGATGGCTCTGCCATCACCACCACTGCTGACTTTCAAGCTCTGCCAAATCTCTGAAATGTGCATGTTCTACAGCAGGTCCACCACTACCAAGGAAACTAGCAACTTGCCACCCAGAACAACAGAATGGCTTCCACCTCACTCACTTCTACCTCCCAACTCTTGTGTAAGTGCATCTGATTAGCAAAAACTAAATAATACAGGATCCCAGTTGGGAAAAATTGTTTTTACCTTTCTAGTCTCTATACAAAATGGTACACTGAAAGGTGGGTGGAATGAATATTTAGAGAGCCAGTTTACCTTATCTACCATGCAGGTACTGTAGGTTGGCTTGCTTCACATTAATTCCCAGCCCCCTTCCCTTTTACCTTCCTCTATAATAAAGTCTGGAAAGACAAATGCTCTATCAATTCCCAGTCTCTCTCATAAGTGAAGGTGCCCTTGTGAAACAGTTCTAGCCAGTAAGATGTAAGCAGAAGTTTGCTAAGCAGATTGGAGAAAGTATTGCTTTCCCCTTAAAGGAAACAAAACAGCTGATGAGGTTTTTTCCTTCTCTTTTCTTACTTCAAATGGGAATGTGATTCCTGGAGGTGCGTCCATCTGTTGACTATAAAAGTGAAAGCTAACAAACTAAGAATAATAAAGCAAAGAGAGAGAGAGAAAACCTGAGCCCTTGATCACACTGAGCAGCTATAAATGCCATGGATTATCTATCTTAAATTTGATGCTTTATGAGAAAAATAAACCCCTATTTGTTTAAGCTATAGTTAGGTTTTCAAACACTTGTAGCCAAATATCCCTTTAAAAAAAAAAAGACTCTTTATTTATCAGAGAGAGAGAGGGAGAGCACAAGCATGTGGAGCAGGAGTAGGAGAAGCAAACTCCCTGCTGAGCAGAGAGCCCAATGCCCAGAACCGATCCCAGGAGTCTGGGATCATGACCTGGGCCAAAGGCAGACGCTTAGCCAACAGAGCCACACAGGTGTCCCACAGCCAAACATTCCTAAGTGATAAACACTTTTCTGTCATAGAGTGGTTATTGAATGACATGATATACTTTATCTATCATGTATATATATATATACATATAAGATATATGTATATATATATATACATGATAGATAAAGTATATCATGTCATGTATATATGCCACCTACCAGGAGTTAAAGCCCAGATTGAAAGAGTGTGATAGAAACACCAAGAAAGCTTTGGGGAATCCCAGTCAAGGAAACTATAGATCTCTTAGAGTAGCCCCAAATTCAGGGAGTTCAGCCAGGATTCTAAGAACTCACTGTCTGGATGGTAAAAGAGCCATGTTGGGGCAAGTGTGTAGGCAGATGGGCCTAAGAGGCACTTGCCAGAGTCTCATACTCCAGGGGGTTTCCAGAAGGCACAAAAAGCTGCTGAGCTCCCAATGGAGGTGAAAAAGTGATAAGAGCCAGAGGACACAAAGAAGCTTAGATTGGGGATCAAAAGGACCCCCAAGACAGGGCAGGTGAGGACCAGGTATACTTTCATTTTGACAATGCCTGGTATAAATAATAAGATGTCCGTGCCCCATGCCAAGTTGTCTGATGAACTCTCGGGGTAAGTTAGATTAAACGCACACCTGGCAAGAAGTTGGGCAGCCTCTTGTCTTCGAGTTGATTGAGTATTTACTACATATTAGGCCAAACTGACTGAGTTAAAATAAAGAGACATGTATTGAGCATTCTCTATCATCAAGAAAAATAAAAGTCAAAAAACTAAGTTTAATTCAGTTGTTGTACCTTGGTCTGTAAATTTTAAACTACTATAATATTCTTTTTTTTTAAGACTTTATTTATTTATCTGAAAGAGAGAGAGAGAGTGAGTGCAGGAGTGGGGACAGAGGGAGAGGGAGAAGCAGACTCCCTGCTGGGCCTGACTAGGGATCTAGATCCAAGGACCCTGGGATCATGAACTGAGCCGAAGGCAGACACTTAACTGACTGAGCTATCAGGTACCTTTGTAATATTCTTTATAATATGTTTTTTAGATCATATAAGGAAATGCCCCTCTGTAGCTTTTCTTTTTAGAAATGATTTGATTCTTCTGCGTTTTTCATTCCATCTGTTAAACTCTGAATTACTCTACCAAATTTCTCAAAAGTTACTGGGGAAATTTTGATTACTATATATAAATCTATATTGTAATCGGTGGGAGGAATAAAACAAAAAATTTAATCTGTTATAAGTTGAAGTCAAAGAAAAAGTAAATATATAAAGTCAATCCCATTATTCTTTTTATCCATGAAGAGAAAACATTTGTTTCTCAGTTACTGGATTCAGACCAGTGGGGCCCTGGGACTCTGATATGGGTTTGGTTTCTGGAAACCAGGGCTGGCATTAGGAATAGGGCAGGGTTGATCTAAAGCTTTGGGGACATGAAACAAGTAGAAAAGCAAGAAGAGTATTCATGGAAAAAGACCCGGGAATCCATAAAGCAGACCCAGTCTCACATCCAACAGGAACTGAATGGAAAGGCAGAATCCACTGCAAAGGGAATGAGAAATGAAACAAGTTCATGAAGACAATTAGAAGGAAATTTGGTGATTACCTGCAATGGTGAGCCTGAGTACCTGGCCTTTATGGAGCTTTCCCTATGTATGGGGAAATAGTTGTTACAGGAACCAAGTTTCTTGAGACAGGAAGGAAGGACTTTTCAAATAAGACTTCAATAGAAGTTACAGATAAATGGGGGGAAAATATTTTCTTCCTCAGAACTCTGATCTGCTCTTCTCTGTTTTCATCTGTTGCATTCTGCCTGGCCCATTAACTTAAGTATCCACATGATACTTTGATTTGTACCATCCCTAGCCTCCTTGATTTTTGATTTTCTTTTGTCCCTGACCTCCTTTTGATCACCTCCTTTAGTCTGCAGCTCAAAGCCCAATTCTGTTTTCTCCCTAAACCCAACCTGTATCCTTAGTATCCTGTGTCTCTTCCTTTGCCTTTTATTCCCTAAGTCCCCTTCACCATTAAGCAGCACATTTTTGTCGCCTTATACTGATTAAAAACTGAGGACATCTGGTTATATGCCCCCAAAGATTTGAAAAAAAAGGGTGTTCAAACAAAGGTTGTATGCAAATATTTGTACAGCATTGCTGATAAGAGCCAAAAAAGTGGAAACAACCCAAATGTCCATCAACTGAAGAATGAATAAATAAAATGTGGACTATATAGTCAAATCTCATTACTCAAGGTAATTATGTTGTGTAAAGTTACCATGAACATTGAATTAGTGAATATTGAACTACTGCTCCTAGAGGAAATACAGGGTTAGTTTTCTATGAGCCTCTGGTTACAACATTTTCATCAACTATTTAATGCATAACCTTGTCTTAAGTGTGTTTCTGTTTAAAGACTGTTTGATAGAGGTGCTTGGGTGGCTTAGTCAGTTAAGCATCTGCCTTCAGCTCAGGTCATGATCCCAGGGTCCTGGGATCGAGTCCCCTATCCAGCTTCTTGCTCGGCAAAGAGCCTGCTTCTCCCTCTTCCTGCAACTCCCCTTGCTTGTGCTTTCGTTCTCTCTCTCTTTGACAAATAAATAAAATACGAAAAAAAAATTTTTTTTTGAAGAAAACATCTTGTGTATTACATGAAAGAAGCCAGACAGAATTGTAGGATTCCATTTATATGAAATATCCAGAATAAGTAAATCCATAAAGACAGAAATCAGATTAGTGGTTGCCTTGGGCTGGGGAAGGAATGAGAAAGGTAAGTTAAGTGCTTAGTGGGTACAAGGTTTCCTTTAGGAGTGATGAAAATGTTCTGAAACTAAGTAGGTGGTGATGATTGCACAACACTGAGAATGTACTAAATGTCACTGAACTGTACAGGTTAAAATACTAGATTTTATGTTATGTTTATTTTACCACAATTTTAAAAATTAGAAAATCTTAGATTCTAAAGAAATAAAAATAAGCCTTCTCATTTAGAAGGCTATGTTGGGTAGACTTCTTTAAGCAAGAGAAAATACTATGATTTGCATGTTTTCTATGCCAAATAATATACTATGCCAGCATCCTCAAATATATGTTCATTGTGTGCATGTTCTAATTTATATAGAAATTATAAGCTCATGAAAGTAATGCTTTTCAGAAAACAAAACAAAACTGTGAGGGCATAGCTTCATAGTGAACCCAGTTTTTTCTTTGTATGTCCAAGGCAACCTGTACAAGTATTGAGCTTTTGGTGGATCTAGTGATGAAGTCTAGAATCTGCAAGATTGGCTGGACAAACAAGGTTCCCAACATATCTCCCAATAGGGTCAATTGAAGGTCAAGGCCATCAGGAAGAAATGGACAGCAATTATTCCAAGTCTTTGGTTGGACCCCTATAATGTAGAGACTGAATAAGCTGCTGTTGCACTTGACTCCTTTCTAATGGAATCTGAAAAGTAAAACCCAGGCTTTCAACTGGAAAAAATGGTTATCCCGCCTCCTCACAGAGATGGACTGTGGGAATACCCACAGATAAAGCCAGAACTGCTCTATTCGAGCACGGGAACCTTGAACCTGAAGCTTTTACATCACACCAGAGCACAATGACGATTGTCTAAGTATAACTGAACAAGCGTTGGCTTAAGGCATTGCATTATAGATGCGTAGTGAGAATGAGGATTTCCTGTTCCTGCTAGTGCTTGGAGATTATGTTAGTTTGGGAAACAGGTGCCAAGCTGGAATTAAATATATGAAGATTTTATCAGGAAGGACCATCTGTGAAAGAAAATGAGGAGGAAGCCTGGCAAGGTTAGGGGAGTTATCAGTTCATGAAACAAGTCTGACCCCAGGAGGAGAGAGGGAAGAAGAGATGGGTGAAAGTGTCTCAGATTGCCATAGTGTAAGGAAGGTTCAGGAGTCCCTAAGCCAAGGTAGTCATCAGAAGTTTCCTGTGTCTCCTAGAAGCGGGCCTGCCTTTACTATCTCTGCTGCGCTCTGTCATTGGCTAGGAGCAGCCCATGGGAAGCATGGCCTTGGAATAAATGTGCTGATAGATTTCAGAGCATGGGAACTCTCCATTAGTTATACCCCTGGTAGTTGAGGATCTGGTAGGCATTCTCATGGCAGCCACACAGGTGAGAGAGGCACATGCCAGCAGGAGAAAGAGGATCCTAACAGCCCTCCTGGTCCCTCTGAGGACTACTCTACTCTGTCTAACAATCTCAAGGCTGGGCCTGGGTGAGGACAAAATTAAAAGTCCTACCTAGTTCTGCAGTAGGCCTCACCTCTTTCACTCCCTTCTCTGCACAATACTTTATGCATTTAATAACTGATTAACCCTGCCTGTTAATTAGTTCCTTAAGAGCAATAACATTTTAGCCTTTCTTTCCCCCTCTCTCCTATTCTCTAGTCCTCTTCCCCCCTTTTTTCTACTTCTTACACAACTCTCTCTCATTTCATGCTTTTACCTTAGATGTACCCACATTACCCCAGGTAATAAGAGGTTGCTGACTCTTGTTATTTACAATGTTAACTCAGTCCAAAGGTGAGTGTGATTAATAACCTCGGGTGCCATTTTTGACCAGAGCCCAGACTTTGACGTAGATTGATAAAGGGCAGGTTGGAACATGGTCTCCAGCAACTATAGGCTCCCATCACTTATGTTCTCCAACTTACTTTCTCTTTTATTCTCTTATTTCTCTTTGATTTATTTCTCTTTTTATCCCATATCCCCTCCATGTCCTTACCCCTATACACACTCAGCCTTGGTCATTTACATTCCTATAATTTCCCTGCTGCATTGTGATTTTGCTGCCTCTGTTGCTTCTTGCATGGAACCAGACCTGGCATTCAAGGGGCCAGGAGGGAAAAACCCAGAAGCCACCTTTCCTGGTATACTTGGTCCTAGAACTTACAGCTCCCCACACTAGATCCCCACCTTCCCTAAGTCCTAACTATGGATGGCCCATGTAAATACTCCATGTTGGGCAGGCATTGGGTTGGGAGAAAGAAGGAAAGGGGCCATGTGACATGTTGGGTGTGCTGGGTATCTGCAGCAGACCTGAGAGTGAAGATTGATAATATAAAAGCCTTAAAGAATTTCTAGGGCTCAAGATTCATAAAATTGCATCAAGTTTGGGCTTTTGAAAAACTGCATTCCTGTGCGTGGTAACACGTTACCACCTGTGTGGGTGTGCTCCTGATCTATGAACATGCTCACTTAGCACCATTACAGACTGTTCTCAGTGACTGAGTATCAGAGCAATGGGAACCTTAGAGTATCAGAACTTTATACCCATTTGTTATTTTTATCAATGATACCTAACGATTATATTCATGTCATTAATTAGTTTACTTCATAGAATCTCATGGTAATCCTAAGCAGTAGGCACTATTAGTACTCCCTCCTTACAGTTGAGGCACATGTAGCTTACAGAAGATTAAAAACTTCCCTGAATTCACACAGCTGGTCAGTAGTAGACCAGGATTCAAACTAGGGGCTCCATGTACTGTTGTGCAGGCTGTGCACTAGATAAACTCCTGGGATAGTTATTCACAGAGACTGTGATGGATTCAGTGGAGTTGTACAGCACAGAATCCTGATGAACCCAGAGTGCTTAAGCACACCACTGGGTCTCTGAATTAAATGTATGTAACAAGAATGTACATACTTTAAAGAATGTATTCTTTAAGCTAAAAATTAAACATCGAGGAAGACTCAGATTGCTTAGATTGCATTTAAATGGATATTCATTGTTGTGTTGTTTAGACTTTTATTACTTTGTGCTGTACAGGCTTCAGCTACTGTTTGTTTCCTGCCAGATTTCATAGTTTTATCTTCTGGAGTTCCAAAGGGAAGACACAGAGTTTAAGAAGCCAGTTTCAAATCTTTCCCCCTAATATTTTTTCTGGATGTGGCTTGGGACACTGTTACACTACTTCATACCAGAAAAGAACAAATATGTTGCCAACTTATGTACCCTGGAGAGGTTTACCTAACAACTGCCAAGTTTTGAGCTTTTTAGATCACTGGGATCTGCCTGAAATGATGCCAGCAGCAGTTTCAAATGTCTGTTCTTTCCCTCCTGGAAAGGAGAGTTAATAGAGAGCAATTAGTGCCCTTAAATTACACCAGCACTAATTTATGAGTGATACACCAAAATCAGCTTTAGATCTAACTCCAGCCTATTAGAATCTATAACATAAGTAAAGATAGAAGCCTCAGAATAAGCCAGAAGTGTACAGAAAGGAAGAGGTAAGAATGGAAGAAAGAGCCCAAACCCCTCAGTTTTCCTGGAAAGATTGTGGGTATCATAAGTTGTGTGACAAATCTACCATTCCATCCCCACCACATCTGTGGATTGTCAGCAGGGGAGGGAAACACAGATACCGGTCTTGATCCTGAGTCCTGCCAATGAATGTATATTTACATTACACATAAAAAGTGTTAATTTCACAGATTTTTAAAATCGATGCCCTAAAGGTGCACATCTGGATTATCTTCTGGTATAGACAGCTGTTCTCCTGGGGTGGCAAGAGAGAACTTTGAAGGGGTTTAAAGTTGTGCTAAAGTCAAATCCAGAAAAACCCGAACAATTTGAGCTAAAGCTTTTCTTTTGGCTCTTTTACAAAAGGATTGACTTCTTTTGGTGGAGAAATTATTTTTGTGTTAAAACTTTTTAATTTTTTTTTTTGTTTTCATTTTCTTAGGGACATTGGAAGTGGAATTTTGAGGCTGGGGAATGGCGGGAGAGAGGATGCAGGAGCCACTACCCCAGAGTTCTAGGGAGAAATGACCAGAGACAGCCAGCAACTCCCTGCAGAAGTCAGGGGTTGGGGAGAGAGGCATAGATACTAGGAACAGAGATGCCCATCTGATGTCTCAATTTGTGTCCTGTTCTACCCCATAATGGCCACCTACCTGCTTCTCTTTTCACCAAAACACTTTTAAAAGCTTTCGTTAATCATCTTAATTTATTTGCTGACTTCGGTGAGCACTCACTGTCTTAGGGAGAATCTGGGCTTTAAAACAAAGAGAACCAGAGAGAGGGTCCAGCATCCTGGAAAAGCAGTAATCAGGTAGAGAAAAGAGGGGATTAGGACAGAGTCCAGAGAGTGTGAACACTGTCCTCGGAGGCCTAAGAAACATGCAAAAAGCATTGGGATTTCTAGCTGTGCAGCAGGGGGCTTGAGTTACTTTGCTTGAATATTAAAGTAGGGAAGCTTGGAAAACTTAAAGACCTCTTGATTTCATTAGTGGGAACCCAAAGCAGGTAGTGAAATATTAGCTGAAGCTCTTCTTCCCGGTTTAGAAAGGAACCTTGTCCTTATGCATTTCCCCTCTACCTCCTTGTTCTCCCCCCTACCCTGCAAAAGGCATCCAAGGAGGAAAAATAGGTTTAATACAGCTCTGGAAAAAATATGAAAGAGAGGGCCCCCCCCACCGAGTGTCTCAGTGGGTTGAGCATATGCCTTTGGCTCAGGTCATGATCTCAGAGTCCTGGGATCGAGCCCCACATCGCATCGGGCTCTCTGCTCAGCAGGGAGCCTGCTTCCCCCCTCTCTCTCTGCCTGCCTCTCTGCCTACTTGTGATCTCTGTCTGTCATATAAATAAATAAAATGTTTTTTTAAAAAATGAAAGAGAGGAAGAGAAAGAGAAAACAAGGACAACACCAAAAAGTTTCTGAACTGCTTCTGGATGTACATAATCTACCTCCCCCTTGAAAAGTGGTCAATTACTACTGTTAAAATGTTAAAAAAATCATAATTTCAGTATTCCATCTATTGAGCCAGAAGTCACTGGATTATTTGCCAGGCTTTTCCAATCACTTTGTATGCAATATGAAGTGTTTGCCTCTCCCTAAGACCTCTGCCAGCTTTGTCCTGCCCTAGAGGGCAAGTCCAATGCCAGCCTTACCCTTTGTGAATAAATGGGTGTGTGAATGTTATTGACCAAATTCTGAGATAAAACAATGGCAGTGAGAGACCACTCCCCCAAAACCGGAAGGGTAAGTTTGCTCAGGAGCCCACACATTTTAACAACCCTATTGAGGTGTAATTAACATACAATAAGTTGCATTTTTTAAAAAGTATACATTGTTAAGTTTTAACAAATGGAGCCCCCCTCCACCCCCAAATCATCTCTATAATCAAGATAAGGGCCCATCCCGCTACTAAACATGTATGGGTGCTTTCTGGAGATGTTTCTTTTTGAGTCAAGTACCTCCTCAAAGGAAATAAACTTACTAAAATGTTTTAACAGAAAACATCTGTATTGTGATGCAGCCCCCTTTTCTGTGGTTCTGTTGGGCTCTGTCAGTGGGAGATCTGACAGGATTCCAATGGTGCTTTCCTTGATTCTCCAGCAGAGAATGTGGAGCGTGGAGAGTGTGGATATCTTTGTGTGGGGTAGGAGTCCTGCTAAGGTTCCAACATGCTCAATGTGGACTCTCACAATGTTAAGCAGATGAAAGCGAGGGAATGGAAACAGGAGGAAGTAGAAAATGCCCAGCGCTGAGCCTCTAGGCTGTAGCAGGAACTTCAAAAGGCCCAGGCGGCCAGGTGGTCACACTTGGGGAGAATCAGGCATCAGCACACAGGACTAAACTATTTCCATTCTGAAAGGGGGAACACAAAACTCAGTCCTGTGGGATCATGCAAGAAATGAATTCACTGAAACAGTGGGGAAGTTTGAAAAGGAATAAAGCATTTCTTTCAAACTGGAGTTTTAAACGTACATAGGAAACCAATTCCATGTTTCCAGTCACACATCTTTGCTTTCAGAGCTTCTCTATTTCTGAAATACAACAACTGGCCTTAGCAAAGAGAAATGAAAACACAGCAGGCACTGAAATCAGCCTTCTAAATCCTAACTCCTTCCTGCTGTACAGCTCAAAAACTCTATTTGAATTTGCAGTTATTTGAGCCTTTGCATTTTAGAAAGGTATCTCCAGACAGAGGAAAGAAAGGCATTTCATTTTCAAGGAATGAAAGTGTTTGAAGTGTTCTATTACTCATTTGAATAGCATTAACGTTCAGGAGGGATTTGTATAAAGGTCCTTAGTATCTAAAATTATGTCTTCGTTTGGGAACACAGAAGCTTCCGTGTAAATGTCCTCCCCTGAATTTCTTAGAGTGACAATCACTATGGCAAGTCCATCACATGTTATGCAGATGTCTGCCCAAAACAAGTTGACTTTAAATTACAATTTTTAAAGATTTGGCTTGACACATAGGCAATAACACCACCAAACCATAAAATTTCCATTCATACCATTGGGTCCTTGGTAAAGGGATCTGCCTCCCTGTATAGAGGGGGCTATACCCTTCCTATCATGTCAGACTTATGTAAAGAGTTGTCTGTGTGTACTTCCTCTGCATCTTCTCCTAAGCCCCTATCCTATATCTTTATATTCTATGTCTGCCAGTAGCATGCTACTAAATTGTTCTCATCAAATCATCATAACTTCCCAGGTGCCAAATAACAATAGTTTATCTGTAGTCTTCATCCTTCTTTAGCTTTCAGCAGCATTTGTGCAGTTTACCACTGTTATGAGTTGAATTGTGTCCCCCTCCCAAAATGTGTATGTTGAAATTTTAACCCCCAGTACCATGTGATCCTATTTGGAAGTGGGGCCATTGCAGATATAATTAGTTTAAATGGAATCATACTGGAGTAGTGTGGGCCCCTAATTCAATATGACTGGTGGTGTTCTAAAAAGGGAACATTTGGAAACAGACATACGAAGAGGGAAGACTGTATGAATGATACAGAGAGAATGCCCTGTGAGGCAGAGATTGGGGTGATCCATCTACAAGCCAAGGAATGCCAAAGATTGCCAACAAAGTTCTGGAAGGTCTAAGAGAGGCGCATGGAACAGATTGTTCCGCACAACCGCAGATAGAAAGAACACCGCCAATACCGTCTCAGACTTGTAACCTCCAGAAGTGAGGCAATAAATTGTTGAAGCTACAATTTGTGGTACCAGTTTGTGTTGTAGCCCTAGGAAGCCAATATAACCACTAGTCCTTGAAATCTTCTTATTGCAGGGCACTCTCCTTGAGGTTCCTCCATCTCTCTGATCATTTATTTCTTCTCAATCTATTTCACTTCCTCTATCTCCTCCCTAAATGTCTGTGTTTCCTAGAATTCCATCTTCATCCTCCTCTCCATGGAGAGGCAGTATAGTAAAAACACAAGCTCTGAGTCAGCTCTCCTTACTGGGTGACCTTGAGTATGTGTGTGATCACCCCATGGGCAAACAAGTAACTCCTGCTTTAGAGAGTTGTCCAAAGCAGTAATTTGTTTCATATATATTAAGTGCTGAACATGTAAGCCCTCTATAAACATTTGCTATTAACTATTATCTTTTCTCCTTCCACATCTCCTCTTTCATAATCCCAGTTTCTATTTTTGCAGTGGATATATCTATTCCTTTTGTCCACACTGCACATTTAACCTTCTCACTGTAAAGAATCCTGCCTCCTACTATATAGGCCTTATTGAGAGTCACAGTCCTAGCTCTCTTGCACCTAGGAGATGGTAATTTTAATTATACCAACACCTGACTGAGTTGAGAGCCAGTAAAGAAAGAAGGAGCCTCTCATGGATCCCTCCTGGTAAAGGTGCACACAGATCTCTGGGATCCTGAGGCAGCTGGGGCAGAGGCTGGTGAAAGTGTCTAATGGCACATGTTGGCAGTGTTGGTGGTACCAGATGCAGAGGCAAGGCCCAGCCATGCAATGTGATTTGGAGATTATTTCTCATCATAAGTCTCTAAGCATGGTATCTCATCTTTCTGGAAATTCTGTGAGCTACCTACTATCTCTAATAAATTATTTTCCTGTTTAAACTAACCAGGGTTGGTTTCTGTTGTTTGTAACCAAGAACACTGATAGATACAATTTTGGTTGCAATGATCACATATATTGATGATTTCCAACCCTTAATCTTCAGCTTCTACTTCTCACTTCTCCAACTGTATATTCTAAAAGCGACCTTGAGACAAACATGTGCATACCCAAGTGTAATTCAATGATCTCAAATTTCTGGAAACCTTACTTCATCTTTTAATGGGATTACCAGGTGCTCAAATGACCTTCAGTACACCTTGGGTTAGGTATGGTATGGGTGTTGATATAGGGGCAAATGCCCTACCAACTTCTCAGACTAGGAAGAAAATAAAGGTTTCTGTTGAAAATATGGGGGGAAAAAAAAAGACGAATGCATGAAGTCAACATCAGTTAACAAATTAAAATATTCCAGGGGCATCTGGCTGGTCAATCGTAGAGCATGTGATTCTTGATCTTGAGGTTGTGAATTTGAGCCCCACATTGGGAGCAGAGTCCACTTAAAAAAAGAGGGTATACCTGCAATTAATGTTACATTGTATGTTAAGTAACTGGAACTTAAATAAAAGCTAAAAACGAAAGGAAGGAAAACTAAAAATGAAAAAACCCACCACATTCCAGTTCTAGTTGTTTCATAATAGCAGAAGAGTTACAAATATTTTTTTACCAGAATATAAGGTAAAAGCCCATCATTACAACATTCAATTAATCTGTAATCCCCCTCCAACTGTTTTAGTCTCATATCAACCAATTTAGAAATTTGAATCACTCTGGATTCTAACCAAGTCTTATAAATCCCACCTTCAAAAATCTTAAAACCACTCACGTTTACCCCTTAATCTTTTCTCCATTTCTTTTGGTTTTTCTATTGGTTTAATCATCTCTCGTTTGTAATATGCAGTTGCCACTTTATGGAAGATTGTATTTGTATTTCTTTTTATTGCCTATCCCTCAGTCTCCACCAGTCTGGGAGCCAACCTACACCAGTGTTCACTACTGCTCTTTTCTCTTACTTTCTCTTCCAGGGATCTATATCTAGTCTTAAGATAGGGAAGGAGAACATTGTGTAATTTGAGTACATTGTGTAACTTGTTTTATAAGGTAATGTAGTTTCCAAATATTTGTTTCAAGTCTGGACCAGAGTTTATGAAGAACTTGGCATAGTTTTCTCTAATTCCCTTATAATAAACACCACCCCCAATAGTGATCCCATGCATAGCTACCAAAGTTGGGTGAGGAAAGGAGACAGAGCACAGGGAACATATCATTTAATTGTTTAAAATATTATCTCACTATATATAAGATGCCCTCCAGAATATTTCATCTGCAGAAATTATATGTGTGAAAGAATCCCAGGAAAGCAGCCAACAGATTGTTGAGAAAATGACCAAATGGAAGCACGTATGACATGGAGTAGTCAGTGGAGTGTTCACCTTAGGGGATACAGAGGCCAGTGAGCCTTTTGCCTCTCAACGACAGCATTTGCAGGGGAAAGTTTTAGAGACATTTGGAGGAGGGAAGATAGCATTGTTTTTGGACTTATGAAGGGAGCTAACATGTATTGGGATCTACTGTTAAGATTCAATTCTCCATGAATATTTTCACATTTCTAAACTACCTGGGCCTTCCAAATAAAGAACACCACCAAACTTCATTAAAGGATGATTTAATGGCAACATACCTAGGGAATTAGAGAGAGAGTATTCCTCTGGAGAGATTTAGAGATTTATTTTCACTGGAGCCCTTTGCTCCTCCCTCCTTGAAACATTTGCTTACATTCCAGAGTAAAGAAAAGGTAAGTATCTGTTCATCTCTTGATAAGAGAACGGGCAGATATGCCAGAAGCCTTACATAAGCTTCAAGTGTAATAATTTGGAGGTTCTTCTGTGGAGCAACCCTGTTGCACATGCATTGTAGCATCAGGCTCATGTTGACCCATGGGGCTTGGCACTTGGGGAACCAGTGCCAAAGTGCTCTGTGAATAATAAAGCCGTCAGTTCTCTGAATCCAGAGATCTCATGTTTCTTGTCAGAATATGAATGAATACACACGTGTGTTTATGCATATGCACACACACACACACACACATACACACACACAGAGACCATGTGGCAAAACTAACACTAATTAAATCCTCAAAAAAATTAAGTGGTATGAAGTATTCTTATCACTTCACAGATGGGAAAACTAAAGTTCAGTGAAGTAACTATTTTCCTCAGATGAGTATGATAGGTGACAGAGCTGGGTTTCAAATACAGCTGTTCAACCTAAAGTATGTACTCTTTGTGTTCTAATACTTCCTACTCTGCTATTAACTTGTGCCACAGAGGACAAGTCATTTTTCACTTTCTTCACATTTAATGTGAATGGATTAGATTATATGACCACTAAGCTCCATTACAATTCCATCATTTTAAGATTCTGTACTTCTCCTCTTGCCTTGTTTCCAAGATCTCCTTAAAGGTACCCTCCTCTCTTGCCTACTGTTCTATTATGAATCTCTATGCACAACACACACACCATATCTTTAAATCTTAGTCTAGGTGTTTTTTTCCACTTGGAAATTCTCCTTACCACCTTCCATTTGTCAACAAGGTACCTAAAATCATCAACAGAATCTTGGTGATACCTCTCCCACAGCACCCATTGTTTGCAATATTCATTTGCTCCATATTGTATTTGGCCTCTATTACCTCACCGACCATTTTGTTTGTTTCACAGATACTTCAAAATAAAACAGTAGTGTGTAGCTATTCACTTTCATGGTATCTTGCATCTAGGTTCACAGCAGGAAGTTATAACAGAAAACATCTGTGTTAAAGATGATTCAAGCAATACATGTCATAAATGATAACAGAATTATCCTTTTCTCTTGTTAAACATCAATAAATTATAGCCAGTAAGTATGTTCATTCTGTCACTATTCCAATAAGTATGTATTAATTGTTACTGTTTGCGATGCATTGCTCTTGGTGCTAGGAAATAGTCATGAACAAACAGATGTTCTAAAAAGTTTATAGTCCCTTTCAGGGGGTAGGGATGGTAGACATTAACTGAACACCTAACGGTGGTAGGCAGATTTCTAAGATGACCCCAACAATCCCTGTCTTCTAATACCCAGGCACTTGTGTAATCCCCTCCTCTTGTGGGTGGATTGAATTCACCAACTTACTTTCAGTGCTATGAATAAGATACAGCTAAAGTGATGGGATAGCATGTTTAGATTACAAAAGACTGTGAATTCTTTCTTGCTCTCTTCTTACTGGCTCTCTCTTGTCCTCATCACTTCTACCATGTTGGGAGATTCCCTACGGAAAGGCCCATGTGGCAAGGATCCAACTGCTTGTAAAGAATTAAGGCCTCAATTCCACAGTCTGTGAGAAAGTGAATCCTGCCAACAACGAAATGAATAAACTTAGAAGTAAATCTTCCTTAGTGGAGTCTTCAAATAAGATGACATCCCCAGCTAACACCTTAATTACAGTCTTGTGAGAGACCCTGAAGCAGAAGACTCAGGGAATCTGTGTCCAAAGAACCCACAGAAACTGACCCATGGAAACTGAGATAATGTGTGTTGTTTTAAGCCACTTAGTTTTGAGGAGAGTTGTTACACACATTCATATAAATGAATATGTAACTACAAATGGTAAGTGCTACGAATTAAAAGAATGGAATAAGAGGTTGTAATATTGTTTCCTAATTTGATTTTAGATTTAGATTTCCCCCACTAAATGGAATTTAATTTTATCAAATGAATGTAGTTAAATGGTCCTTTTTAGGGATGTTAAAGAAAACATTTGCAGTGATAAATTGTAGTTGAATATATTCTTATGTGAAGAGCTCTCACTAAGTTCAAGTACTAAACTTAAAAAAGAAGGTTCTGTGTTACAAAGGTATTATTCAAATGGGAACATGGTCTCTAATAGCTTCAGGCTCTCATTACTTCTTTCCTTCATCTCATTTTCTGTCTTCATTTCACATTCCCTGCACAGATTCACTCTTGGGTACTCACCTTCCTATAATCCGTCTGCTGTCTGTGTTGTGGCTAAAGTTGCATTTTTACAGAGATTATTAAAATGGTTAGATTATTAAAATGGAAGGATTTTCTCTATTCTCCAGAATGAAAGAGAAGTTGGGGTCCTAGACTCCAAGGAGATGGTGAGGAAGAGAGCTGGTGCTACAGTGTGGCTGTAGACTAAGGGCTGAGGATAGACATGGACATTTAGGGACACTTTGGCAGCTCTAGGATCCATAATGAGTGGTATCTTGTGTATTAGATTCCTGTGGCTGCTGTAATACATTACCACAACTGGATGACTTAAAATGACAGAAATGTATTCACTCACCATTCTGTTGGTCAGAGTCCAAAATCAAAAGATCCTCTTTCCTAAGGCTTAGGGGATAAACTGTACCTTGTCTCTTCCAGCTTCCAGAAGCTTCAGGTATATTTGACTTGGGACCACAACACTCCAACCTCTTCCTTCATGAATATGTTGCCTCCTCCTCTTCTTTTTGTATCTGTCTCCCCTGTGTTTTTCAGTCTAATCTCCCTTACTCTTGTAAGAACACATGTGGTTACCTTCTAAATAATCTAAATAATCCAGGATAAGCTCTTCCTCTCCTGATCCTTAACTTAAAATTATATCTGTAAAGACACCCCCCCTTTTTTTTCAAATAAGATAACACTCACAGTTTCCAGGGATTAGGACATGCCTTTTTTGGAGGGCCCCATACAGCCCACTATATCTAGTTGTATTTCTTTTTCTCATGAGCATCATAATTTTTTTTCTGTAGTCTTCAACTTTTCAGTCATGTGGGATCAGACCTAGTCTTGTGGTAAAGAGATTCATCCACTTGAGATGAAGATGTCAGGAGCAGTCCAGCTGAATGTTAAACAGTGAGAAGGCCTGAAGAGAGAAAAACTAAGCCAGAGCAAGCCAGTCAGCTGAAATGATCAAAAAAAGAAAAAAATTTATGATTCTGGAGCAATGTCACCATTTCCCGGGAATTCCCAGAAATACTGAGATCAGAGAACCCAACAAGCCACTGTACTTTATACCACTACGTAAGATAGGGGGTACAAATTATTACTATTTGGGTATTTAAAGGAAGTGTAGATCACTCCTGACTTTGGGAACTACTAAGTTACATGTACTTCCATAGTGTTTTATTTTTATAGTAAATAAGGATATACATTATTTTTAAAGGCTTTTAATTAAAGTACTTGATTCAATCAAAATACTATTCTAAAATTCTATTCTAAAAGGTTTTCTCTTTCATAGTCTCTGCTGTTCATCCTAGGCAGCTACTTTCTGTCATTACTGGATCCAAATGATCTTTCTGCAGAGTCAGTACCTAAGGCTGATTACCCCATCACAGAAATGGAGTAGAAAAGTACATGGCTGCAAAACAGCTGACACATCCCAGGAAGGACTTTCTTAAACCACCCACTCTATCTTTTTCTAGGAATGTATTTTGACATTGAACAGAGATTATTCAGGGCAGGGATCATCTGGATCTTGCACACTCTCCTTGCACTATTGCAGGACAACTCTATCTAAGCCATTTGAAACATTTGTATGTTTAAAAAATGAGTGAAAATCAGAGTTATAATGTGAAGAAGTTGCTCTGTTCAGGCCAGTGGAGATGTAGAACACTGTTCAGATGCATAGAGAGAACAGTATATTTATATTATTTCTGGTAGTTCTGTTTAAGTTTTTGTCTTCTAACTCCATCAACTGTCATTTCTGGGTCTGTTTCTATCAACCAATTTTTCTCTGGGCTATGGGTTATTTTCCCTTGTCATTGAATGTCTAGAAATTTTTGTTGGGTATTGGACTTAAATTTCACATTATTGAGAGCTGGATATTGTTTTATTCCTGTTTTATTCCTGTAAAGATTGTTTGACTTTGTTATGACAGGAAGTTGTTTGCAGACTAACTTGATCTTTTCCAAGCTTGCTTTGAAGATTTCCTTAGGATATATCTAGAGTAACCTAATTATAAATCAAGTTCAGCCCCACTATTAACATTTGACCTCTCTGGGATCTCTACTAAACTCACCACATATTTAACAAGATCTTTCCACTTGGGATGGGAACCTGATTCGGTCTTGATCCTGTGTGAGCTTTGGGAACTATTTGGCTTACAGTTTCCCAGAAATTGTTCTTTCCCAATTCTTTGCCCAGCCCCAGGGAGTTTCACTCTTTGTGTGTACAGACTGATAGCCAAAGTCTCAAAAGGACCTCTATACAGATTTCTCGATCTGTTTCTCTGCAAAACTCCCTTTTCTCCACTCAGGATCCCTGTCACCTCAACTCAGGAAGACCATCAGGCTCTGTTTCACTTCCCTTTCCTGAGCCATTGCCAAGAATTTGTTTCCAAAAGAAAGGGCAATTATACAGTTCATCTTATTTTATTCCCTTCTCTTAGACATCATAGTACTGCACTGCCTATTACTCATTATCTGAAAAAGGTGTTGCATTTTTTTTGGTCAAATTATCTGGTATTTTATTTTATTTTATTTTTTTAATGGGAGACAAGGAGTAGTGTGGATTTGTAGTAGTTAGTCTTTTAAGGGCCAAAGTCTTACTTTCAAACTCTCTTATCAGGAATTATATCCACCTGTATACTCTACACTTTGGCTGAGATTTAACAAATGAATCCAAGATCTATAGCCCACACTGAATCAGACTTAAATTCTCTAAACAGGTGCTATAAACAGTTTAGACTGTAGTAAATTTGGCAAGGGTTTTGTTTGTTTGTTTGTTTTTTAAAGATTTTATTAATTTATTTGACAGAACACAAGTAGGCTGAGAGGCAGGGAGAGGGAGAAACAGGCTCTACACTGAGCTGAGAGCCCGATATGGGGCTCGATCCGAGGACCCGAGGATCATGACCTGAGCTAAGGCAGCCACTTAACTGACTGAGCTACCCAGGTGCCCCGGCAAGGTTTATCTTCAGAGTCAACTGCCTTTTACTTCTGAATCCTTTTATGTTCAAGTTCCTGCAGTCTCAAAATCCTTTCTATCAAAACCTTTTTCTCAGAAAGTCTAAAACATTTTAATAGTGATTAAACCCTAACTGAAGGAAATTAAGTTCCAGTGCTGATACATTTCAACAGATGGTGGAGACTTTGAGGCAGGCAGGAGAGCCACCTGGTGGGATCCTTCTATAGAGCTGCCTGTTTGTAAACGCAGGAGACAGTCCTGGCTTCAATCATTTCCTTATTTGTCTCAAATAAAAACACACCTTTGTTTGAATTGAGATCTGCTCCACTGAGGGATTTTCTGCTTTGCGTTAAGAGTTCAAGTCCTTGAATCTCTTCTTCACCCAGAAGGTGTGCCATACAAGTGTTGGATGCCATGTACAAAGCTCCAAAGTTAACTTGACTCTGTGTATGTTATGTGTGTGTGTGTGTGTGCGCGCGCGCATGTGTGTGCACGCATGCATACATGCGTAAGACAGAGATCCTCTCACTGCACTAATGTCCTCTCCTTCCAGAATGTCATACCAGCGTCCATGTGTGGAACTATTAGGGCCACTTGCATAATTCAGTATTGCATTATTTGAACAAATGACCCCTTAGAATTGCAGCATTTAACTCACTGATTGAGCCAGACTATGGGTTTAAATAATCTCTCTTTCTGTGTGGAGCTAAGGATTAAATTAGGCAGTTTATACCCATTAAGAAAGCTGTTACACCTTTGGCAATATGTAGCCAGATAATAAGCATTAAAAAATTAGCCTAATGTAAGCCAAGTGTCCATTGAAATCTTATTGATTCTTCAAGGCTCAGCTCAATTACCACTTCTTATAAGAAGTTATGATGGTTTGTTTTACATGTTAACTTGGCTAGGCTATAGTTCTGAGTTATTAAGTCAAATACTAATCTAGATGTTGCCTTGGAGGTAGTTTGTAGATGTGATTAACATCTATAATCAATTGACTCTAAGTAAAGATAATGTAGGTAGACCTCATCTAACCAATGAAAGTCTTAAGAGTAAAAATTAAAGTTTATGGGAGAAGAGATTCTGGCTCAAGCCTTAACTCCTGCCACCCTGCCCTAGGGATTTTAGACTTGCATCCATATTGCATGAGCCAATCCCTTAAAAGTCTTCAAATACATATATTTATAATTTATATTCTATGTTTATAGTGCATGTGTGTGTGTATTAGATTCTGTTTCTCTGGAGAACCTTGACTGAAACGGAAGTCTGTTTCATCTGTGACATCTCTAGCCCAAAGCCATTTCTACTTCCTCTGACTTAGTGCTCATCATATATTACCTTTATTTTCATAAACGCATGTCTTATCTCCCCCAATACATTAACCGTATATATTTATAATATATCCAGGACAGACTAAGTGGCTATAATTAAGACACAAAAGTATAGTGGCTTTAAAAATAAAAAAAAGAATTTTTCTCTCTTTCAGCATTTAGTAGGGTGAGCAGTCCAGGTTGATAGATGACCTGTTCTCCACAAGGTCAGAAAGCACCCAAGGATCCATACTGTTTTTCTGTCACCTCCATGAGTGTTGTCCTTGTCTGATCATAGTTCCAAATTTATCTCTTGATATTTGAAGGAAATTTCCAAAGCCCTGTAATTCTTAAGTCCACTGGGCTACTGCCAGGTCCCCACATTCCAGCTTTCAGCACACTTGGCAAAATATTTGAAAAGTACTTATGTTGCCTCACTTCCTTACCAACAATACTACAGTTGTAATTGTTTCTCTTTCCACCACAGAATTTGCCAATATCACTTCATTGCACCTTTCAATGCATGGAAACTATCAAATGGAACCTGTTCTTGTCTCTCAACTTCCAGCACCATGGACACTCTGGCAGCTAGTCAGTTGCTAAGAAAACTATTCAGTGGTTACCAGGAAAGACCTCCAGGAAACCCTCAGACTGGCTAAGGATTAACATAAGAAGTAAAAGCATCAATTCAAGATCTTTCTCACTTTAGTCCCTTCTCTCCTATTGTTGCTTACAGCTGCAGTAGTTATACTGAGACACTTCTCCCTCCACTCCAGTTATCTCCCCAAAAGTCAAGTAAGATAACATATAAGTCATATAAAAACAAGGAGAGTAGCTATGGCTAACTCTAGTGCTAAATTCACCAGCAAGGGGTTTAACCCTAAAGGAAGTTGATAGTGGAAACCACCTCTCTTCTTCAGAATGTTTTCTGATGGGATAAAGCTGTTCACTAAGATAGAGGTTCTCTAAGTGCAGCCCCTGACCATCAGCATAAACATCACTGGGGAATTTGTTAGAAATGCAAATTCTTGGGCCCCAGCACACTGCTGCTAAATTGTAAACTTGGGGAATGGGGTCAGCAGTCTCTATTTTAACAGCCCTCTGGGTGACTGACTCAAATAAAAGATTGAGAACTATTGTACTGAACAGATCTGGGAAAACTCCATTCCCTTTTCCACCTTGAACAAAGGTTTTAGAGATAACACCCAAACTGGATACCCTAATACCTCAGTTCAGACCTGTAGATGAAGCCATAACCCTTTCTGTATCTTGGATCTATATATCAATGTCTTAAGGAGTCTATTTAGATCAAACCTACTAATTTCCCTTCCTTACTGCCCTTGCTTCTCATTTCTGAGCCCTGCATAGCCCCTTTGGCTCTGACTTATTTTGGGCCTTGCTAGCCAAGCCTTCTATATTGGTGCCTTGTCTGGTTTGTCTCTTTGGTTTCTGAACCAACCTCTTCCCTGGATCCTTTCTCTTTCCCCTTTGCTCTAAGCCCTGCAACCCCTGATCAGCTCTGGTCCACTCCAGACCTCAGAAAGGGAGTCAGAATGCCAAATTAACTCTCTCGTTTTTTAAAAAAAAAAAATCAAGTTACTAGGCTAGTTAATTAGGGAAATGATTTAGATGACTGATAAAATTTAAGAAGGGCAAATGTTAAATATTTTCATGGAAAACATTTCCTCAGAAAATTAGAGAGTTATTATATGACCCAGTAATCCATTCCCAGGCATATACTTGAGAGAATTGAATTATACATTTGTATAAAGACTTGTTTACAAGTGTTCATATCAGTACTATTCACGATACCAAAAGGTAGGAAAAAACCTAAATGTTAATCAGTTGATGAATGAATAAGTAAAATGGGGCATATGCACACAAAGGAGTATTATTTAGCCATAAAAAGGAGTGAAGTACTATTACAGGCAACAACATGGATGAACCTTAAAAACATTATCCTAAGTGAAAGAATCCAGATGTATTGTGTGATTCCATTTATATGAGATAGCCAGAATAGACAAAAGTGGAGATAAAGAAAGATTAGTGGTTAACAACAGATGGGGAAAAGGGAAAATAGGGACTAACTGCTAATAGGTATGAGGTTTTTTGGAGGGGGGGGTAATGGTAATATTCTAGAAATAGGTAGTGGTGATTTCTGTACAACATGGTAAATATACTGAAGTGTACATTATTAAATGGTGAATTTTATGTTACAAGTGTTATGAGTTATGAATGTTAAATGTTGTACTTGAGTCTCAAACATCATTTGGATCCTATCAATTGCTGAACAGCAGTATGTGTGAAAATGACTTAGGATTTTTTTGTGACTATAGTCTATTTTTTTTTTTTGAAGATTTTATTTATTTATTTGTCAGAGAGAGAGCGAGCGAGAGCGAGCGAGAGCGAGCACAGGCAGAGTGGAAGGCAGAGTCAGAGGGAGAAGCAGGCTCCCTGCGGAGCAAGGAGCCCGATGTGGGACTCGATCCCAGGACGCTGGGATCATGACCTGAGCCGAAGGCAGCTGCTTAACCAACTGAGCCACCCAGGCGTCCCTTGTGACTATAGTCTAAATGAGACAACTTTGCCCTCTGACTGCTGAGAGAGCTAATGTGATTCTTTATTGCAATTATAGAAGATAAGCATTCCAGTTGAAGAAGAAAGCAGTTATTGTTTTTGCTATGTTCATCGGAGTGGACAATTTCTAGGGTCTTGGGTTCAGTTCTAGGCATTTAAGAGCACTGACAAAATTCAAGAATAAAAAAGGTCATCCTTGGGGCACCTGGGTGGTTCAGTGGTTAGGCCGCTGCCTTTGGCTCGGATCATGATCTCGGGGTCCTGGGATCGAGCCCCGCATTGGGCTCTCTGCTCAGCAGGGAGCCTGCTTCCTCCTCTCTCTCTGCCTGCCTCTCTGCCTGCTTGTGATCTCTCTCTGTCAAATAAATTAAAAAAAAAAAAGTCATTCTTATTGATGTGACAAAGTGGATAAATCTCAAAAGCATTATGGTAATTAAAGACATATTAAAGGCTACACATGGAGGGTGCTTGGATGACTCAGTGGGTTAAAGCCTTTGCCTTCGGCTCGGGTCATGATCCCAGGGTGCTGGGATCAGGCCCCACATTGGGCTCTCTGCTCAGCGGGGAGCCTGCTTCCTCCTCTCTCTCCCCGACTGCTTCTCTGACTAGTTGGAATCTCTGTCTGTCAAATAAATAAATAAAATCTTTAAAAAAAAAAAAAGCTACACATTGATTCACTTTTTATGATGTTCTAGAAAAGACAACAAAAATCATATGGTTGCAGGTTATTAGGAGACAAGATTGACTCTCTCAGGGGCACAACATTTTAGAGAGATGTAAATACCTTGATTGTGGTGGTGGTTTCATGACTGTATATTTGGCAAACTCATTGAACTACACACTTCAACAGGTAAACTTCACGATATGTAAATTGTACTTCAATAAGAAAGGAAGGAGTGTGCTTTGGTGGCTCAGTTGGTTAAGCATCTGCTTTTGGCTCAGGTCATGATCTCAGGGTCATGGAATCAAGCCTGACATCAGGCTTCCTTTTCAGCGGGGAGTCTGCTTCTCTCTCCCTCTACTTCTGCTTCTCCCCACTGCTTGTGCTCTCCCTCTCTCTCTAATAAATACATATATACATACATACATACATACATACATACTATCTTTACAAAAATAAGAAAAGAAAAACTGACAAATTTAATTTTAGAGTGCCAACTTAGTCTGCATGTGACCAGTACTTTCTCAGTTTTAGCACTGTGAATGTTTTACATCTTGGGAAACCCTTCAGGCCTGGATTAAATATATCTCAGTATGGGATTAGTGAGTCCAGGATAGTGAAGGAACTTAGATCCAAAGTCTAGAACTTAAAGAGAGGCAGATTTTGGCTCAAGACTGAAAAGCTTTCCTATACAATACTCTCCCATGGTGGGATGGGCTGCCTTGCCCAGCTGTGGGTCTATTCCCATGATAATATTTAAGTAGCTACCCAGGGATCACTTGTAGGGATAATTTTGGAAAGAATCCATACATCAACAAGAAGCTATGCTATATCAGTTGTTTTTAAATGGTAGTGTGCCCACTGTCAGGCTGGTGGTCGAAAATAGTCAAAGTTGTTTAAAGTACAGATTCTTGGGTCTTATTCCTGGGATCCTGACTGATTGCTTATAGATGGGGCCCAAGGACAAAAATTTCCTTTTTATTTTTTTAATAATTTTTTAAAATTTTGAGATAATTATAGATTCACATGTGATTGTAAAAAATGATAGAGATCTTTGTATCCAATACCCAGTTTCTCCCAATGGTAACGTCTTGCAAACTGTAGTACAAGATCACAACCAGGAGGTTGACATTGATAACAGTCAAGATACAGAAATTTTCATCACCATCAGGATTTCTCATTGGTGCTCATCTATAGTCACGTCCTTTTCCCTCCCACTTATACTCCCTCCTTAACCCCTAGAAACCACTAATTTTTTCTTCATGTCTATAATTTGTCATTTTAAGTGTATTATATAAATGGAGTCATAAATAGATTACCTTTAGGTTTTTTTTTTTTTCACTCAACATTGTTCTCTGGAGATTAACCCAGGTTGTTGCATGTGCTAAGAGTTGTTGTTGTTTTTTTTTAATTGCTGAGTAGTATTCCATATTGTGTGCAATATGTTTATTCACCTGGTGAAGGACATCTAGGTTCTTTCTAAAAGAAAGAACCTAGGGGCTATTTTGAATAAGCTATAAACACTCATGTGCACATTTCTATGTAAAAATTAAGTCTTGTTTTCTCTGAGATAAAGTACCCAGGAGTATGATTGCTAGGTCATATGGTAATTGCATGTTTAGTTTTTTTAAGAAGCGCCATAGTGTTTTTCTTAATGACTATAACATTTTATGTTCCCACCAGCAACGTATAAGTGATCTAGTTTCTCGGCATTCTTTCCAGCATTTGGCACAGCCACTATCTTTTAATTAAGCTGTTTTGTTAAGTATGTAGTAATAACTCCTCATGGTTTTAATTTGTATTTCCCTAATGGCTAATGATGTTGAACATCCTTTTATGTGCTTGCTTAATACCTGTATATCCTCTTTGGTTAAATATCTGTGTAGGTCTTTTGCCCATTTTCTAATTGAATTGTTGGTTTTTTGCTGTTCGGTTTTAAGAGATGTATATATTCTAGATACTTCTCCTTTGTTAGATATGTGGTTTGCAAATGTTCTCTCCTAGTTTGCAGCTTGTCCTTTCATCCTCTTAACAAGGTCTTTCCCAGTGAGAATTTTTTTTTCAATTGTGGTGCAATCCAATTTATCAATTTTTGCTTTTATGGATCACAATTTTGAGGATTAAGTCTAAGGACACTTTGCCTAGTTCTAGATCCTGAAAATTTTCTCCTATGTTTTTTCCTAAAAGTTTTGTAGTTTTATATTTTACATTTAAGCTTGTGATTTATTATGTGTTAATTTTTATATAAGGTATACAGTTTAGGTTTAAGCTAATTTTGTGGCCAATCTAATTGCTTTAGTGTCATTTGTTAAAAAAGACTATCTTTCCTCCATTGAATTACTTTTGAAACTGTAAAAAATTAGGTGGGCTGGGATGCCTGGCTGGTTCAGTCAGTAGAGCATGCAACTCTTGATCTTGGGGTCCTAAATTCGAGGCCCTCTTTGGGCATAGAGTTTACATGAATGAATGAATGAATACTTAAGAAAATTACATGGGCACATTTGCATGGATATATTTCTGAGTTTTTTATTCTGTTCCGCTTATATATGTGTTTACTGCTTAGCACTACTACTTAGTCTTCATTACTGTTACTATGTAAACAATTATATCACCTGTAAAGAGAGAGGTTTTATTTCTTCTTCTCAATCTGTATGCATTTGATTTCCTTTTCTTGCCTTGTTGCTCTGGCTAGAACTTTCAGTATATTAACAGTGGAGAGAACAGACATTCTTGCCTTATCCCTGATCCTAGTGGAAAAGTGTATTAGTTTGCTTGGGCTACCATTAGCAAAATACCATAGAATGGCTTAAACAACAGAATTTTATTTTCTCACATTCTGAAGGGTAGAAGTCCAAGAGACCAAAGTATGAGCAGGTTTGTGTTTCTTTTTTAATTTTTAATTTTTAATTTTTTTATAAACATAGCATATATTTTTATTTCCAGGGGTACAGGTCTGTGAATCGCCCGGTTTACACACTTCACAGCACTCCTGAAGCACATACCCTCCTCAATGTCCATAACCCCACCCCCCTTCTCCCCACCCCCCTCCCCCCAGCAACCCGCAGTTTGTTTTGTGAGATTGAGTCACTTATGGTTTGTCTCCCTCCCAATCCCATCTTGTTTCATTTACTCTTCTCCTACCCCCTTAAGCCCCCATGTTGCATCACCACTTCCTCATATCAGGGAGATCACATGATAGTTGTCTTTCTCCATTTGACTTATTTCGCTAAGCATGATATGCTCTAGTTCCATCCACGTTGTCACAAATGGCAAGATTTCATTTCTTTTGATGGCTGCATAGTATTCCATTGTGTATATATACCACATCTTCTTGATCCACTCATCTGTTGATGGACATCTAGGTTCTTTCCATAGTTTGGCTGTTGTGGACATTGCTGCTATAAACATTTGGGTGCACGTGCCCCTTCGAATCACTATGTTTGTATCTTTAGAGTAAATACCCAGTAGTGCTATTGCTGGGTCATAGGGTAGTTCTATTTTCAACATTTTGAGGAACATCCATGTTGTTTTCCAGAGAGGTTGCACCAGCTTGCATTCCCACCAACAGCGTAGGAGGGTTCCCCTTTCTCCGCATCCTCGCCAGCATCTGTCATTTCCTGACTTGTTAATTTTAGCTATTCTGACTGGTGTGAGGTGATATCTCATTGTGGTTTTGATTTGTATTTTCCCGATGCCGAGTGATATGGAGCACTTTTTCATGTGTCTGTTGGCCATCTGGATGTCTTCTTGGCAGAAATGTCTGTTCATGTCCTCTGCCCATTTCTTGATTGGATTCTTTGTTCTTTGGGTGTTGAGTTTGCTAAGTTCTTTATAGATTTTGGACACTAGCCCTTTATCTGATATGTCATTTGCAAATATTTTCTCCCATTCTGTCAGTTGTCTTTTGGTTTTGTTTACTGTTTCCTTTGTTGTGCAAAAGTTTTTGATCTTGATAAAATCCCAACAGTTCATTTTTGCCCTTGCTTCCCTTGCCTTTGGCGATGTTCCTAGGAAGATGTTGCTGCGGTTGAGGTCGAAGAGTTTGCTGCCTGTGTTCTCCTCAAGGATTTTGATGGAGTCCTTTCTCACATTGAGGACCTTCATCCATTTTGAGTCTATTTTTGTGTGTGGTGTAAGGAAATGGTCCAATTTCATTTTTCTGCATGTGGCTGTCCAATTTTCCCAACACCATTTATTGAAGAGGCTGTCTTTTTTCCATTGGACATTCTTTCCTGCTTTGTCAAAGATTAGTTGATCATAGAGCTGAGGGTCTATTTCTGGGCTTTCTATTCTGTTCCATTGATCTATCTGTCTGTTTTTGTGCCAGTACCATGCTGTCTTGATGATGACAGCTTTGTAATAGAGCTTGAAGTCCTGAATTGTGATGCCACCAACTTTGGATTTCTTTTTCAATATTCCCTTGGCTATTCGAGGTCTTTTCTGGTTCAATATAAATTTTAGGGTTATTTGTTCCATTTATTTGAAAAAGTTGGATGGTACTTTGATAGGAATTGCATTAAATGTGTAGATTGCTTTAGGTAGCATAGACATTTTCACAATATTTCTTTTTCCAATCCAGAAGCATGGAACATTTTTCCATTTCTTTGTGTCTTCCTCAATTTCTTTCATGAGTACTTTATAGTTTTCTGAGAACAGATTTTTAGCCTCTTTGGTTAGGTTTATTCCTAGGTATCTTATAGTTTTGGGTGCAATGGTAATTAGGATTGACTCCTTAATTTCTCTTTCTTCTGTCTTGTTGTTTGTATAGAGAAATGCAACTGATTTCTGTGCATTGATTTTATATCCTGACACTTTACTGAATTCCTGTACAAGTTCTAGCAGTTTTGGAGGGGAGTCTTTTGGGTTTTCCACATATAGTATCATATCATCTGCAAAGAGTGATAGTTTGACTTCTTCTTTGCTGATTTGGATGCCTTTATAATTTCCTTTTGTTGTCTGATTGCTGAGGCTAGGACTTCTAGTACTATGTTGAATAGCAGTGGTGATAATGGACATCCCTGCCGTGTTCCTGACCTTAGCGGAAAAGCTTTCAGTTTTTCTCCATTGAGAATGATATTTGCGGTGGGTTTTTCATAAATGGCTTTGATAATATTGAGGTATGAGCCCTCTATCCCTACACTTTGAAGAGTTTTGATCAGGAAGGGATGCTGTACTTTGTCAAATGCTTTTTCAGCATCTATTGAGAGTATCATATGGTTCTTGTTCTTTCTTTTATTGATGTGTTGTATCACATTGATTGATTTGCGGATGTTGAACCAACCTTGCAGCCCTGGAATAAATTCCACTTGGTCGTGGTGAATAGTCCTTTTAATGTACTGTTGAATCCTATTGGCTAGTATTTTGGTGAGAATTTTCGCATCTGTGTTCATCAAAGATATTGATCTATAGCTCTCTTTTTTGATGGGATCCTTGTCTGGTTTTGGGATCAAGGTGATGCTGGCCTCATAAAATGAGTTTTGAAGTTTTCTTTCCATTTCTATTTTTTGGAACAGTTTCAGGAGAATAGGAATTAGTTCTTCTTTAAATGTTTGGTCGAATTCCCCTGGGGAGCCGTCTGGCCCTGGGCTTTTGTTTGTTCGGAGATTTTTAATGACTGTTTCAATCTCCTTACTGGTTATGGGTCTGTTCAGGCTTTCTATTTCTTCCTGGTTCTGTTGTGGTAGTTTATATGTTTCTAGGAATGCATCCATTTCTTCCAGATTGTCAAATTTGTTGGCATAGAGTTGCTCATAGTATGTTCTTATAATTGTTTGTATTTCTTTGGTGTTAGTTGTGATCTCTCCTCTTTCATTCACGATTTTATTTATTTGGGTCCTTTCTCTTTTCTTCCTGATAAGTCTGGCCAGGGGTTTATCAATTTTATTAATTCTTTCAAAGAACCAGCTCCTAGTTTTGTTGATTTGTTCTATTGGTTTTTTTTTGTTTTTTTTGGTTTCTAGTTCATTGATTTCTGCTCTGATCTTTATGGTTTCTCTTCTCCTGCTGGGCTTAGGGTTTCTTTCTTGTTCTTTCTCCAGCTCCTTTAGGTGTAGGGTTAGGTTGTGTACCTGAGACCTTTCTTGTTTCTTGAGAAAGGCTTGTACCACTATATATTTTCCTCTCAGGACTGTCTTTGGTGTGTCCCACAGATTTTGAACCGTTGTGTTTTCATTATCATTTGTTTCCATGATTTTTTTCAATTCTTCTTTAATTTCCTGGTTGACCCATTCATTCTTTAGAAGGATGCTGTTTAGTCTCCATGTATTTGGGTTCTTTCTGAACTTCCTCTTGTGGTTGAGTTCTAGCTTCAGAGCATTGTGGTCTGAAAATATGCAGGGAATGATCCCAATCTTTTGATACCAGTTGAGTCCTGATTTAGGACCGAGGATGTGATCTATTCTGGAGAATGTTCCATGTGCACTGGAGAAGAATGTGTATTCTGTTGCTTTGGGATGAAATGTTCTGAATATATCTGTGATGTCCATCTGGTCCAGTGTGTCATTTAAGGCCTTTATTTCCTTGTTGATCTTTTGCTTGGATGATCTGTCCATTTCAGTGAGGGGAGTGTTAATGTCCCCTACTATTATTGTATTATTGTTGATGTGTTTCTTTGATTTTGTTATTAATTGGTTTATATAGTTGGCTGCTCCCACGTTGGGGGCATAGACATTTAAAATTATTAGATCTTCTTGTTGGACAGACCCTTTGAGTATGATATAGTGTCCTTCCTCATCTCTTATTATAGTCTCTGGCTTAAAATCTAATTGATCTGATATAAGGATTGCCACCCCAGCTTTCTTCTGATGTCCATTAGCATGGTAAATTCTTTTCCACCCCCTCACTTTAAATCTGGAGGTGTCTTCGGGTTTAAAATGTGTTTCTTGTAGGCCACATATAGATGGGTTTTGTTTTTTTATCCATTCTGATACCCTGTGTCTTTTGATTGGGGCATTTAGCCCATTAACATTCAGAGTAACTATTGAAAGATATGAATTTAGTGCCATTGTATTGCCTGTAAGGTGACTGTTACTGTATATTGTCTCTGTTCCTTTCTGATCTACCACTTGTAGGCTCTCTCTTTGCTTAGAGAACCCCTTCAATATTTCCTGTAGAGCTGGTTTGGTGTTTGCAAATTCTTTCAGTTTTTGTTTGTCCTGGAAGCTTTTAATCTCTCCTTCTATTTTCAATGATAGCCTAGCTGGATATAGTATTCTTGGCTGCATGTTTTTCTCATTTAGTGCTCTGAATATATCATGCCAGCCCTTTCTGGCCTGCCAGGTCTCTGTGGATAAGTCTGCTGCCAATAATATTTTTACCATTGTATGTTACAGACTTCTTTTCCCAGGCTGCTTTCAGGATTTTCTCTTTGTCACTAAGGCTTGTAGATTTTACTATTAGGTGACATGGTGTGGGTCTATTCTTATTGATTTTGAGGGGCATTCTCTGAACCTCCTGAATTTTGATGCTTGTTCCCTTTGCCATATTGGGGAAATTCTCCCCAATAATTCTCTCCAATATATCTTCTGCTCCCCTCTCTCTTTCTTCTTCTTCTGGAATCCCAATTATTCTAATGTTGTTTCGTCTTATGGTGTCACTTATCTCTCGAATTCTCCCTTTGTGGTCCAGTAGCTGTTTGTCCCTCTTTTGCTCAGCTTCTTTATTCTCTGTCATTTGGTCTTCTATATCGCTAATTCTTTCTTCTGCCTCATTTATCCTAGCAGTGAGAGCCTCCATTTTTGATTGCACCTCATTAATAGCTTTTTTGATCTCAACTTGGTTAGATTTTAGTTCTTTTATTTCTCCAGAAAGGGCTTTTATATCTCCCGAGAGGCTTTCTCTAATATCGTCCATGCCTTTTTCAAGCCCAGCTAGAACCTTGAGAATTGTCATTCTGAACTCTAGATCTGACATATTACCAATGTCTGTATGGATTAGGTCCCTAGCCTTTGGTACTGCCTCTTGTTCTTTTTTTTGTAGTGAATTTTTCTGCCTTGTCATTTTGTCCAGATAAGAGTATATGAAGGAGCAAGTAAAATACTAAAAGGGTGGCAACAACCCCAGGAAAATATGCTTTAACCAAATTAGAAGAGATCCCAAACCGTGGGGGAGAAAGGGGATAAAAAGAGGTTCAGAAAGAAAGAAAGAAAAAAAAAAGGAAAGAATGAAAAGAATTAAAAAAAGAAAACGAATAAAGAAAAGTATAAAAAAGAAAACATATATATATTAGATAAACTAGTTAAACAAGTTAGAAAAGGGTAAAAGTTAAAAAAAATTTTAGCAGAAGAAGAGAAAAAAACGAAAAAAAAATTAAATTAACTGCAAGGCTAAAGAATCATAGGGAGAAAGTCATGAGTTCCATGCTTTGCTTTCTCCTCCTCTGGAATTTCTGCTCTCCTTGGTATTGACACTGCACTCCTTGGTAGGTGAACTTGGTCTTGGCTGGATTTCTTGTTGATCTTCTGGGGGAGGGGCCTGGTGTAGTGATTCTCAAGTGTCTCTGCCCCAGGCGGTATTGCACCGCCCTTACCAGGGGCCGGGCTGAGTACTCCGCTCGGGTTTGCTTTCAGGACCTTTTGTTCCCTGAGCGCTTTCCAGTAGAGTTCCAGAAGACGGAAATACAAATGGCGGCCTCCTGGTCTCCAGCCCGGAGGAGCGGAGATCCCGGGGCCCCACTCCTCAGCACGCCCTCAGAGAACAGCGCTTAGCAACTCCCGTCTGCCCGACCCCCAGCCGCGGGCTCTGAGCTCACCGAGCCTGCGACCGGCTCAAGGTAACCCCGAGCTGTGATCTCACTGTCGGCTCTGTCTCTGTAGCCAGCTTCCCCGTTCTAATACCTATAAGCTCTGCGACACTCAGACACCTCGGGTCCTTCTGTACCCTGAGGGCCTGAGGCCACACTGACCCCGCGTGGGCTTCACCCCGGTTTAGCCTCTGGAGCGATGTCCCTCGGCGGAACAGACTTTTAAAGTTGTTTTTTGTTTTTGTTTTTGTTTTTTTAATTTATTTAACAGAGAGAGATCACAAGTAGGCAGAGAGGAAGGCAGAGAGAGAGAAAGGGAAGCAGGCCCCCGCTGAGCAGAGAGCCCGACGCGGGCCTCGATCCCAGGACCCTGAGATCATGACCTGAGCCGAAGGCAGCAGCTTAACCCACTGAGCCACCCAGGCGCCCAGAACAGACCTTTTAAAAGTCCTGATTTTGTGCTCCATTGCTCTGCCGCTTGACGGGAGCCGACCCCTCCCCCCGGGGTCTATCTTCCCGTCACTTTGGATTCACTTCTCCGCCAGTCCTACCTTTCAGAAAGTGGTTGTTTTTCTGTTTCTAGAATTGCTGTTCTTCTTCTCTTCCATCTGCTGATGGATTTGTAGGTGTTTGCAATGTTTAGATAAGCTATCTAGCTGATCTCCTGCTAGCTGAAGTAGTCTCAGCCTGTTACTTCTCCGCCATCTTGACTCCTCCCCATCAGGTTTGTGTTTTTTTTAGCCCTCTCTTTTTGATTTGTAAATAGCTGACCTGGCCTCTTGCTATCTCTTCACATGGCCATTCTCTGTGCATGCATAGAGAATGGTGTGTCTCTGAATGTCCTAATCTCCTCTACTTATAAGGATGACTAATAGTCTTATTTTAATTTAATTAACTCCTTAAAAACCTTATTTCCAAGTACAGTCAAATTATGAAGTACTGGGGATTAGGACTTCAACATATGCATAATTCAGCCCATAACAGAAAATATTTTTTCACATTTAGTATATTAGCTGTAGATTTTATTTGCCTTTTATCAAATTAAGGAAGTTTCCCTTTATTTCTGTTTTCTCTGAGAGTTTTTAATCCTGAATGAGTGCTGAATTTTGTCAAATGCTTTTTCTGTATCAATTAATATGATTATCCAGTTTTTCGTCTTTAGCTTGTTAATATGATAGAGTACATTGATTTTCAAATACTGAGTCTCCTTTGTATCCCTCTAATAAACTCCACTTGGTCATAGTTGGTTCAAATATTGCTGAGTGTAATTTGTTAATATTTTGTGAAGTATATTTCCATCTTAATCAGGAGAGATGTTGGTCTGTAGTTTCCTTTTTGTCTTTGTCTAGCTTTGCTGTTAGAGTAATACTAGCTTCATAAAATGAATTGAGAAATATTTACTTCTTCTAATTTCTGGAAGAGATAATGTAGAGAATTGGTGTTATTTCTTTTAAACATTTTTTAGAGTTCTTTAGTAAAATTATCTAGGCTTGGAGATTTCTATTTTGGAAGGTTTTAAATTATAAATCCCATTTCCTTAATAGTTATGGGGGAGGATTCGAATTATCGAGTCCATATTTGATGAGTTGTGGTAGTTTATATTTTTCGAGGAATTGGTTCATTTCACCTAAATTGCCAGCTTTCTGAATGTAGAGTTACTCATAGTATTCACTTGTTATTCTTTTAAAGTCTGTAGAGTCTATCATGATATCCTTGTTTTATTACTGATAATATTAATCTGTGTTTTCTGTTTTTTCTTTGTCAGTCACGCTAACGGTCTGTCAGTTTCACTGATAGTTTCACAGAACCAGTTCTTGGTTCATTGCTTTTCTCAATTGTCTTTCTATTTTTATTTTCATTGATTTATACTCTTACACTGTTTTCTTTCTGATTTTTATCTTCTCTTCCTTTTCTAGGTTCTTGAGGTGGATATTAAGATAATTGATTTGAGACTCTTTTTTTTTTTTTCTAATGTATGCACTTAGAACTATAAATTTTCCTCTCAAGCACTGCTTCACCCAGTTATTTTTGATATGTTGTCTTTTCATTTATTCTTGTTTCCAAGTGTTTGGAGATTTTCATTACCTTTCTTTTTCTTTTTTTTTTTTTTAATATTTTATTTATTTATTTGAGAGAGAAGAGAGCATAAGCAGGGGGAATAGGCAGAGGGAGAGGGAGAAGGAGACTTCCTTCTGAGCAGGAAGCCAATGCAGGGTTCAGTCTCAGGACCCTAAGATCATGACCTGAGCTGAAGGCAGACACTTAACCAGTTGAACCACCCAGGTTCCCCTCATTACCTTCTTTTACATTTATTTATTTATTTATTTTAGAGAAAGAGAGCATGGGGTAGGGGTAGAGGGAGAAAGAATCTTAAGTAGACTCCACACTGATCACAGAGCCCTACACAGGGCTTGATCCCAGGACCCTGAGATCACCACCTGAAGCTGAAACCAAGAGTCTGACAGTTAACCAACTGTGCTGCCCAGGCATCCTGATTTTCATTACGTTTTAACTATTGATTTCTAATTTGATTCCATTGTGGTCAGAAAACATACTCTGTATGATCTCAATTTTTCTACATTTGGTTAGTTTTATTACAGTGTCCAGAATACAGTATCTCTTGGAAATATTCAGGGAAACTTGAAAAGAATGTGTTTTTTGCTGATGTGGGGCAGAGTGCTCTATAAATGTCAGTTAGATACTGTTGTTTGATATTGAGTTCTTCTGTATCCTGCTAATTTTATCCTTGCTTTGTTTTGATTAATATTTGCATGGCATATGTTTTTCAATTTTTGTTTTAAATTTTCAACCTGTTTCTCTCATTATATTTGAAGTAAGTTTCTTTTAGAGATTACATAGTTGGGTCCTGTTCTTTGTTTTTAAAATTTTTTAAATTTTTTATATTTTATTATTTATAAGTAATCTCTACACTCAATACGGAGATTGAACTCACAACTCCAAGATCAAGAGTCACATGCTTTACTGACTGAGCCAGTCAGTCCTCCTGGGTTCTGTTTTTTAATCCTCTTTGTCAACTTCTGCTTTTAATTGGTTTATCTAACCATACTCTTTTAGTTTAGTTATTAGCAAAGTGTGGTTTAACTCTTCCATTTTTTTCTGTTTTCTGTTTGTTCTGGGGCTTTTTGTTTATTTGTTTCTGTTTTCTTTTACCTGTCCTCCTATGAATTGTTTAAACATTTTTTAGAAAATTATCTTAGTTTATAGTTTTTTGAGTGTATCTCTTTGTTACAGTTTTTTATTGCTTACTAAAAACTTTTATATATATATTTATATATTTACACATTTATATTTACATGTATTATATACTTTTATATATCATATGTATATAACATGCTGAAACTTTTCTAATTTTTCACTTATTTCAAGCATGCTCATAATTGCTCATTGAAGCATTTTAATAATGATTGTCTTAAAATACTTATCAGATAATCCTAACATTTCTGTCACCTTGGTGTTGGCATTTCTTGATTATCTTTCTCATTCAATTTGAGATCTTTTTGACTCATGGTATAAGTGATTTTCAATTGAAGTCTGTATATTTTCATTATTATGTTATAAGATTTTAAATCTTACTCTAGATCTTGCTTACATCTTTTGTTTTAGCTAACTTTCTATGCTATCACTCTGACAGAGTGGGAAGGAAGAGAGCAGTGGAGTAGAGAGGAAGAGGAAGAGAGCAGTGGGGTAGCACCTTTTTATTGCCAGCTGGGGGTAGACAACCAGATCTCTCCCTTAGCCTATGTTGATATCCAGCCAGGTGTGAGGGAGACTCCTCAGTACCGCTGTGTGAAGACAGGAGTTCCAACTCCCCAGTAAGCCTCCACTGATAGTTCCTGGAGATGTAGGAGTGTTTCATTATTGCTTCCCACGTGGCCTCTGCTGGCACCAAGAGGGGATTGGCTGTCTTAATAGTGACACAAGTCCTCCAGTAGCCCTCCTTGGACAACACCATAACACAAAGATGGAAGAAGGGGTGAAAGTCCAGACTCCCCATATAATTTCCACTGATAACATAGAGATGGCCTCAAACTGCCCATCCCTGTAGGGATGAAAGTCCTAGAAACTTACTCAGACTTTTCTGACACTACCTAATGGTGGGGTTAAGATGCCTCTTCACAGCATGGTCTGAGTGGAATTCCAGGATTCCCACTTGGCATTTACTGGTATGGGTTAGTGGGTCCACAGTTCTTTTATATAGCATTTGGCTAGAGTAGAGCAGTTATTGCCTTGGTGGTTTTTCTCTTGCTAGGCTGCCTCTTTCCTTCTGTTTTGGTCAAAGAGGATAGGCTTATGGAGGAGTTTTCTTTTGTCTGCAGCCATTGACATTTCCAGATTGTTGGTTTCTGGGATATTTAAGACAAAACAGAATCCCAGGAACTCACCACCATGTTGTTTCTTGAAATCCTGGCAAGTCTGCTTTCTTCTCTCAACTTTTCAGAGCCTTCTTGGGTATGTTTATATACAATGTCCAGGAATTTAAGTTATAATTAGGAAGGGGGATAGAGAAAATATTTCCACTTTTCTGGAAGGAGAAGCCCTGAGGGTTTTTCTTTTTTTGACACTTGTAGCTGAGTCCAAGTGTGGAACCACTGGATTAGATGACGGTGAGGCTCATTCCAGCTCTAAGATGCAGTGTTCTTTATTCCGGTCTTGGATCTGGGATTTTAGAAGAGATCTTGCAGGCAATAAGATATTCTCCAACTTACCCAACTGGTTACTAAACCACATAGGATGCGCTTTCCTCCCAGACCCCCATGACTTTCTTTTAAAAAGGTGGGAGTGAGGGCACCTGGGTGGCTCAATTGGTTAAGTGTCCATCTTCCCCCCAGGTCATGATCTCAGGGTCCTGAGATCAAGCACCAGGTCAGGATCCCTGCTCAGTGGGGCGTCTGCTTCTCCCTCTCCTTCCGTCCCTCCCACTGCTTGTGCTCTCTTTTGCTCACTCTCTCTCTCCCCCAAATAAATAAATAGAACCATTAAAAAAAAAAAAAAAAAGGTGGGCAACTGTTGAAAATGGCAGTTATCAAGTTCCTTCAGCCATGTACCAAGGTGTTAAATTGGGAGTTGCTCCTCTGTATGAAAAATCTGAATTTCCCTAAACCATATGAAGAATAAACTTACAGCTCAGAATTCCCTAACAGAACAGAAGTTTAGCAATCTTTTTTGAATTTTAGACTGAAATCTCCCTAATTTTAACATCCTATTCTTAGTTTTTTCCCAGTAGATATTTATGCCTTTTAAATAGATACTTCAGATGAGATTTATTGTTGTTTATGCTTATAAAGTCATCAATAGAACTGTCAGAAGTGGTGTTCACTATCAAAATTTTGGCTTTAATATCAATATGTATATATAGGAGAAAAAAATTCTTCTCTACCCTTTTAGGTTGGCTGGCTGGATCTGAGCAGTAAGCTGAGAACAGGAGTTTAACAGGAGGAAAGATATACAAATTTATTTGATTGCAGGTGCAGTAGAGTGGAGGGAGCTGTGATCATGAAGAAGGGTAAGAGAGAGGAGCACACAGGGGAATACCCAAGGAGAACATATCCTGAAAGCCGCTGGCTTGGAAAATGAGAGGGGCTGAATTTCAAGAGTTCTTACAACCAGTGGGGTTAAAGCCTGGAGTTTTTAAGTTCAGCAGACTTGGCTGGGATAGAGCCCTAAGGGCACTGCCCTACCCCTGGAGAGAAGGCCCGCAAACAACTCAGGGGAGGGGGTGGGGCAGACAGCAGGAAAACAGTGATTTGAAGAACACCTGGGGCACACAGGGGGATTGTTGCTCTTCTTGGAGGGAATCCCTAAGAGCCAGTTTTCACAGAGACACCTCTCTGGGAACAAAAAAGCTGGCTGGCACTATTTCCCTCTTCTGCCTCTCAGCATACACACAGAAACACCCGCAGGAAACAGTGTAGTATCAACACTGGCTGCCTAACTTACTTACACTAAGCCCCACCCACTTTGTGCTCTGCTGGGAAGGCTCCTCTCAGTTAAGTTGCTTCATTACCAGTGAAGAAGAGCCCTCCCCCTGAAGACCAGCACAAACCCTTGCCCACACTATGTCTCCCAAGCAGAAAGTTCTGCAGGACCTCAGTTCTGGTAGAAGTTGTGTCAGGTCCCATTTCAAAAGCAGACCAGAGTGCACCTAGTTAAACTCACCACATTCAGGCCAGGGCCCAAACATTGCCCTCAGAAGGCATGGAGAGCTCTGCACACGACAGGCCTGAAGGATAGAACAGCCAAAATATTATAGCAAAGTGCACACAGTACACATTGGAGAGACTCTCTAAAGTGCCAGACCCCAAGCACCACATGGTCTCATTTTCATAAGGCCATTACTTTCAGATGTAGGAGACATAACTGGATTTTCTAACACAGAGAAGAAGGCAGAGACTTAGACAAAATGCCAAGACAGAGGAATTTATCCCAAATGAAAGAACAAGATAAGGCCATTGCCAAAGATCTAAGTGTTACAGATATAAATAACATGCCTGATGGAGAGTTTAAAGCAACAATCATAAGGATACTCACTGGGCTTAAAAAAAGAATAGACAACATCAGTGAGACTCTTATTACAGGGATAAAAAAGATTTTAAAAAATCAGAGATGAATGTAATAAATGAGATTTGAAACGGGCTTGATGCAATGAACAGCAGGCTGGAAAAAGCAGAGGAATGAATTAGTGATCTGGAAGACAAAATAATAGAAAATAATGAAACTGAACAAAAGAAAGAAAGAAAGAATTATGCAGCATAAGAACAGACATAGGGAACTCAGTGACTCCATCAAGCATAATAACAGCTATCTGATAGGAGTTTGAAAAGAAGAAGAGTGAAAAGAAGACATAGTTTAAGTAAAGAGATAATAGCAGAAAACTAATCTGGGGAAGGAAACAGACATTCACATATAGGAGGCACAGAGAACTGCTATCAAAATCAATAAAAGCAGGCTAACACCAAGATATATTGTAACTAATTTTGTAAAATATAATGACAAAGGAAAAATCTTAAAAGTGCAAGACAAAAAAAGTCTTTAACTTACAAGGGAAAACCCATGAGGCTACCTGGAAATTTCTCTATAGAAACTTGGCAAGTCAGAAGGAAGTCGCATGATATATTCAACGTGCTGAATGGGAAAAGTCTGCAGCCAAAAATACTCTATCCAGAAAGGGTATTGTTTAGAATAGAAGGACAGATAAAAATTTTCCCAGACAAACAGAAACTAAGGGAGTTCGTGATCCACTAAACAAGCCTTGTAAGAAATATTAAAGGGGACTCTTTGAATGGAAAGTTCAAAAGTGACAAAGATAAGAAAGGATCAGAGAAAATCACTAGAAACAATGATGAAACAAATAATAATATATATATCTATCAATAATTACTTTGAATGTAAATGGACTAAACACTCCAATACATAGGGTGTCAGAATGGTTAAAAAAACAAGACCTATCTATATGCTGCCTATAAGAGACTCATTTTAGACCTAAAGACATCTGTAGTTTGAAAGTGAAGAGATGGAGAAACATTTATCATGCAAATGGATATGAAAAGAAAACCAGAATAGCAATACTTATACTGGACATACTAGACTTTAAATCACAGCCTGTAACAAGAGATGAAGAAGTGGATTATATAATCATAAGGGGAATAATCCAACCAACTGAGCCACCCAGGCGTCCCTCATAAGGGGAACAATCCTACAAGAAGATGTAACAGTTATAAATATTTATGCACCCAAAGTGAGAGTACCAAAATGGAGCACCCAAATATATAAAACAATAATAATATAAAGGAACTATTTGATAAAAACACAATAATTGTAGGGGACTTAAACACCTCCTACTTATATCAAGGAACAGATCATCTAAACAAAAAATAAGGAAACAATGGCTTTGAATGACATACTAGACCAGATGGACTTAATAGATCTATTCAGAACATTCTATCCTAAAATAGCAGCATATACATTCTGTTCAAGTGAACATGGAACATTCTCCAGAATAGATTACATATTAGGTCACAAAACAGGCCTCAACAAATACAAAAAGATTGAAATCACACAAGGTACCTTTTCTGTCCACAATGCTGTGAATTTAGAAGTCAACCACAAGAAAAAGTTTGGAAAGACCACAAATACCTGGAGGTTAAACAACATGCTACTAAACACTGAATGGGAGAACCAGGAAATCAGAGACAAAATTTAAAAATACATGGAAACAAAAGAAAATGAAAACATAGTGGTCCAAATGTAGAAAAGTAGTCCTGAGAGGGAAGTAGGTAGCAATGCAGGTCTGCCTCAAGAAGCAAGAAGCAAGGAAAATGTCAAACAATCTAATCTTACATCTTAAAGGAGCTAGAAAAAGAACAATAAACAAAGTCCAAAGGCAAGAAAAAGGAAATAATAAAGATTAGAGCAGAAGTAAATGGTACAGAAACTAAAAAGCAGAACATGTCAATGAAACAGGAGGTAGTTCTTTGCAAAAGTTAATAAAGTTGATAACTCCCAATCCACTTATCAAAAGGAAAAGTGATCCAAATAAATAAAACCACAAGTGAGAGAGGAGAAATAACAACCAGGATCACAGGAATACAAACAACTATAAGAAAATATTATGAAAAACTATATGCCAATAAATCGGACAACTGGAGAAATTGGTAAATTCCTAGAAACATATAAACTACCAACACTGAAGCAGGAAGAAACAGGAAACTTGAACAGACCCATAACTGGCAAAGAAATTGAATCAATAATCAAAATACTCCCAATAAACAAAGTCCAGGGCCAGATGGTTTAATCGGTGAAATCTATCAAACATTTAAAGAAGAGTTCGTATGTATTCTCAAACTATTCCAAAAACAATAGAAAAGGAAGTACACTTCCAAATTCATTCTATGGAGCCAGCATTACCTTGATTCCAAAACCAGATAAAGGGTCCACTAAAAAAAAGAATTCATCTTTGATGAAGATGGATGAAAATTATCAATAAAATACTAGCAAACTGAATGCAACTATACATTAAAAAAAATCTTCAAGTGTAATTTATTCCCAGGATGCAAGAGGGTTCAATATTTGCAAATCAAACAATGTGATATGCCACATTAATAAAAGAAAGGATAAGAGCCATATAATCATTTCAGTAGATGCAGAAAAAGCATTTGACAAAGTAAAACATTCATTCATGATAAAAACCCTCAACAAAGTAGGTTTGGAGAGAACATACCTCAATATAATAAAAGCCATCTGTGAAAAATCTGCAGCTAATATCATCCTTAATGGGGGAAAATGAGAGCTCTTCCTCTAGGATCAGGGATAAGGCAGAGATATCCAGCTTCAGTACTGTTATTAATCATAGTACTGGAAGTCCTAGCCACAGTAATCAAACAATAAAAAGAAATAAAAGGCACCCAAATTGGCAAGGAAGAAGTCAAGCTTCAATATTTGCAAATGACATGATACTCTATACAGAAAACATGAAAGACTCCACCCAAAATGGCTAGAACTGATAAACAAATTCAGTAGAGTCACAGGATACAAAATCAACTTAAAGAAATCTGTTGCATTTCCATACACTAATAATGAAGCCTTAGAAAAAGAAACTAAGGAATCAATGCCATGTACCATGCACTAAAAAACATAAGATAACTAGGAATAAGCCTAACCAAAGAGTTGAAAGACCTGTACTCTGAAAACTATAACACACTGATGAAAGAAACTGAAGATGATATGAAGAAATGGAAAGACATTCCATGCTCTTGGATTAGAAGAAAAAATATTGTTAAAATGTCTGTACTACCCAAAGAGATCTACACATTTAATACATTCCCTATCAAAATACCACCAGCATTTTTCACAGAGCTAGGGCAAACAATCCTAAAATTTGTATGAAGCCACGAATGACCCCTAATAGCCAAAGCAAACTTGAAAAAGAAAAGTAAAGCTGGGGGCATTAGAATTCCAGATATTAAGTTATACTATAAAGCTGTGGTCATCAAAACAGTATGGTAGTGACAATCAATAGAACAGAATAAAAAGCTGATAAATGAGGGGCGCCTGGGTGGCTCAGTGGGTTAAAGCCTCTGCCTTCGCCTCGGGTCATGGTCCCGGGGTCCTGGGATCGAGCCCCGCGTCGGGCTCTCTGCTCGGCAGAGGGCCTGCTTCCCCTTCTCTCTCTGCCTACTTGTGATCTCTGTCTGTGAAATAAATAAATAAAATATTAAAAAAAAAAAAGCTGATAAATGAACCCACAACTATTTGGTTAGTCTTTAATGAAGCAGGAAATAATAGGTAATGGGAAAAAGAGTCTCTTCAATAAATGGTGTTGGGAAAACTGGACAGCTACATGAAAAAGGATAAAACTGGGCCACTTCCTTATGTCATACACAAAAATAAATTCAAAATGGATTAAGGACACAAACATGAAAACAAATCATAAAAATTCATTTTTTTTTAAAGATTTTATTTATTTATCTGACAGATCACAAGTAGGCAGAGAGGCAAACAGAGAGAGAGGGAGGAAGCAGGCTCCCTGCTGAGCAGAGAGCCCAATGTGTGGCTCGATCTCAGGACCCTGAGATCATGACCTGAGCTGAAGGCAGAAGATTAACCCACTGAGCCACCCATGTGCTCCATGAAATCATAAAAATTCTAGAAGAGAACAAAGACATTAACTTCTTTGACATTGGTTATAGCGACTTTTTAGATATGTCTCCTGAGGCAAGAGAAACACACACACACACAAAAATAAGCTATTGGGACATCATCAAAATAAAAAGCTTCTACACAGCAAAGGGAACAACCAAAAAACTAAAAGGCAACCTATGGACTGGAAGAAAATATTTGCAAATGATATATTGGATAAAGGGAGTATCCCAAATACCAAAGAACTGATACAACACTCAAAAAACAAATACGCTAATTAAAAAGTGGGCAGAAATCATGAAGAGACATTTCTATTGCGTTGTGTGTGTGTGTGTGTGTGTGTGTACACAGACACACACACTGAAATATTATTCAGCCATAAAAAAGAAAGAAATCTTGCTATTTGCAATACCATGGATAGATCTAGAAAGTATCTAGACTGGAATTAAATTTTTTTTTGAAGTGTATTTCAAAAACACTGCCTCCCAAAAGAAGAAAAACAAAAAGACAACTACAACAGAAAAATACAAACAGCATTTAACTGATGATTTTTTAAAACTTTTATTTAAATTTCAGTTAGTTAGCACAATGTAATATTACTTTCAGGTGTACAATATATTGATTCAACATTTCTATACAATACCTGGTGCTCATCATAAACACACTCCTTAATCCCCAACACCTATTTCACTCATGTTTCACCCACCTCCCCTCTGGTAACCAGTTTGTTCTCTATAGTTAAAAGTCTGTTTCTTGGGCGCCTGGGTGGCTCAGTGGGTTAAAGCCTCTGCCTTCGGCTCGGGTCATGGTCCCAGGGTCCTGGGATCGAGCCCCGCATCGGGCTCTCTGCTCAGCGGGAAGCCTGCTTCCTCCTCTCTCTGCCTACCTCTCTGCCTCCTTGGGATCTCTGTCTGTCAAATAAATAAATAAAATCTTAAAAAAAAAAAAAGTCTGTTTCTTGGTTTGCCCCTTTATGTTTGTTTGTTTCATTTAAGTTCCACATATGAGTGAAATCATATGTTATTTGTCTTTCTCTGAATACCTTATTTCACTTAGCATACTCTCTAGCTCCATTCATGTCATTGCAAATGGTAGGACTTCATTCTTTTTTATGACTGAAAAATATCCCATTGTTTGTATATACACACATGCACACACATACATATACATGCATACATACATACCACCTCTTCTTTATCCATTCATCTGTCAGTGGACACTTGGGCTGTTTCCATAATTTGGCTGTAGATAATGCTGTAATAAATGTAGGGCAGCATGTATTCCTTTGTATTAGTGTTCTTGTATTTTTGTGTTTTGGGGGTAAATACCCAGTAGTATATTTACAAGATCATAGGTTATTTCTATTTCTATTTTTAATTTTTTTTAGGAACCTCCATTCTGTCTTCCATAGTGGATGCAGTAGTTTGATTCCCACCAACAGTACACAGAGTTTTCTTTTTCTCCACATCCTTACCAACAGTTGTTATTTCTTGTGTTTTTATTTTAGCCATTCTGACAGGTGTGAGGTGATATCTCATTGTGGTTTTGATTTGCATTTTTCTTTTTTTTCCAAAGATTTTATTTATTTATTTGACAGACAAAGATCACAAGTAGGCAGAGAGGCAGGCAGAGAGAGAGGGAGAAGCAGACTCCCTGCTGAACAGAGAGCCCGATGCGGGACTGTGCGGGGCTGGATCCCAGGACCCTGGGATCATGACCTGAGCTGAAGGCAGAGGCTTTAACCCACCGAGCCACTCAGGTGCCCCTCAAGTCAACAGTAATTATTAATAGTCCATTAGATCTCAGGCATGGCGTTAGGCTGTTGGAGAATATAAAACATCGATCCTACTCTTCACGGTGCCTACAGTTACTGAAATAACACGCACATCCTTGGAAAAGTAAACAATGATAGCGGTTTAGGTTCAAAAATAGATGATATGAGCTAGCATATGATAAGAGGATATGAGGAAGAAGAACACTTCAGATTGGAGTTTTCAGAGATAGTGATAAATGAACCAAATCTTGAAGGGTTGGGAGGGATGTGGATAGATGGAGGTAAATGAGAATGGGCATTTCAAGCCTTGAAATTCCTTCTGATAGTCTTTTTAAAGGAAAATGGGTAATTTTTGTGGATAATCTGAGTTACTCATGACCCAGCATACTGATACCAGTTTAAAACCCTTCTCTGCCCTTCATTCTTTTTTCTTGTTCCCTTGTGGTCGGTCGATTGACATGGTTGGGAAAAGAGTCAGTGGTCAAGAAATGAAAGAGGATCGGAGAATAAGAAAATCCTCCTGGGAAACCTGCTTGTGGTTTCCTTTAATTTTATATCTTAATGTGGGTCAGTGCCGAAATAGATCCTCCACATAACATACAATTTATAGCCAATTTAAAACCAAATGGTTATCCCTGCTCTATCCAGAGTAACACATTTTAGGGGCTGTGATCCTTATGCTTCCAAAAGTGAACCAAGGGCATGCAGAATTGTGTCAACCAGAGCCCAAGGGTATTGAAAGAGAAATTGCTCCAGCATGCCTGGTGATCAGCATCTAAAGGAGGAAGATGGGAGATAATAACTTATCATTTGACAATTGCAGTAAATAGAGTCAGAAAAAAAATAGGTCTGACACCTGGGCAATTAAATTCTTAATAAGTTAGTGATTACACTCAACTGTGCTGGATGTGTTGCAGGAAGACAATGAAGTCCATTTCTACCTAAGTTGCTGATTGTACCTCCCCCCCTTAAGCTATTAAGTTCAAAGATGTGGCTCCCCCCAGGAAATAAAGCATGTTCCCTGCCTTCCCAGTCCTCTACTCCATGCTGGCTGAGTTTTCATTCTAAGTACTTGCTTGAGCATTTTGGAGAATCTTCTTCTCAACAGGACGTTGGTATCTGAGCAGAAAAGAAAATTGTTTCTATTTCCAACTCAAAGGTGGTTGTATTTACATAAGCTCCTCTTTCATTTAAATCTGTCTTAATCCTCAAGGATTTAGTAGTTTAAATGCAAAATGCATTTTTTTTTTAATAAATGAAAAAACCGTAAGAGAAAACAAACAGTACAAAGAAAGAATTTTAACAAATCCCCTTTCTCTTTTATTTTCATTTGTCTTGCCTAAAAGCCATGGGGTTTCAAGATATTTGCTTGTGTTTTCCCAGTAAAAGGTTGAAATAAAAATATATATGTATATACATATGAAATGAAGGAATGAGGTCATTATTTCATCTGAAAGTACAATGTAATCATTTAAATCTTACTTCCAACCCATCTTTAAGGTAGTTCTGTGAAATTTCATTTTGAGTTGGATAGCTGACTTAAAAGGCAGCCCATCTACATCATCACTCCAACAGTTACATTAAAACATGGTTAATTATTAGCTCTTCTGATTGCAAAAGCATGGCCAATGTAGCCTCCCTCCACCCCCAGAGTAATGTGCAAGAATTTATTCTGTGTCATGAATGGCTTAGTTGAGAGTTCTTAAAAATTTCTTCCCTGATGAGGTGCTAATGGTGAGAGCTCAGTTCTGCACTAAAGGACCTGCCAGCAGGGTAGAGACATGACAAAAGCTCCTGGTTTGCGTTAATTTCTGAACTTATTCTTCCATTTAATTGAGTCTTCTTTCACTCTTGGCTATGTTGAAGAAAGGCATTTTGTTTTTTACAAACAAAAGTACTTAGCCTCTAAAGATCCTTTTTCTTTTTCTTTTTTTTTTTTTAAATAAGTGCAAAGGTTTCTTTCAGCTTTAAAATCCTTCCATGGATTGTAATTTTATTTAGGTCTTTTCACATTATCACTACAATCCTTATTTGCATATACTTTCTCTTACATAATTTTTTCTTTTATGCATGAGATGCTGTGTCAAATAATTCTACAATATTTGCAATATTTAATATTAAAATATATTAAAGGAAGGTAGTAGAGGAATACGACCTCCTTCCAGTCAGTATAAACAGAACTGTCTCCTAATCAACATTATTGGCAATTCTAATACTAAAGCCACTAGAAGCTTAAAATTATCTTTATATTCTTTTATTTCACATTTCTTATTACAAACTAAGAAAAGGATATATAAAGGGCTCAAATTTGTGTGGTAGACTTTCTTTTTCATGTTAAAAAAATCAAGCCTGTATAATTTTCCAGATTAGTCTGGTACCTTAGCAATGGAGTGAGTGATATCCTTCTATCACTGAGCATGGTGTATGTAATGAAGAGAAGTAACATTTATTTTTCATCTACTGAGTGTCAACAACCTATATAAACATTATCTAATTTAATCCTGTTTCGTGAACATTATTGACCTTATGAAAATTCAGGATGGCTACTACTATCAGTACAACACACAAAAAAGTACCAGTCACCAGTTAGGTGACTCTAGTAGGTAGATACCTCAAAGCCTATATCCTCCTAGTGAGTCAATAGCCCATGTAGTAACCAATCAATATGCAGAAACCAAAACATGGATAGGTTTCCAGTTTTGTTAAGATTATTTACAAGCCATAAAGATCATGGGTTCTTATTCTAATTTCTTCCTTCTAATCTACTTCTGTTGCTTTTTGTTTTTCATAGCAACCCTCTTTAGTTTACATACCAAAAGGTATCTTCTAATAGACTTTTCCCTGGTCAACATTTCTTGAGAAATATTGTGGCTGGTTTAACCAAGGTCTCATTAAAAGGAAAAAAAAAAGGAGTTTAAAACAAAGCCAATTAAAATGTACTATTAAATATAATACTATAGGACCCAGAGGGCTGTTGTTTTTAAAATAAATCAGATTCAACAGTATTAAAAAAAATCCACTATGCTTTCAATAATTTATCTCATGTATATACTTATGTGTGTGTGAAATAGCCTACTTAAATAATTAGTACAGCTTCTTTAAAGTAGTAAAAGACTGGAAAGAACCTAAAAGTTTATCAACTGGTAACTGACTATATAAAGTTAACATATCCATTTAATGGAATACTACACAGCTGTTCAAATGAATGAGGCAGCTCTATAGGAATAATATAGCACCAAAATATATTATTGAGGGACAAAAAAAAACAAAGTGCAGAAGAGTGTACTTAGTATAATTTATGTACAGAAAGGGGAAGATAAACACATACCCACATATATACTTATGTATTAAATGTTTCTGTATTACAGACAGGAAGACAAAAATGGGCTTTAGGTGGGTAGGAGGAGTAGGTGAGTAAAATAAGTTCTTTTCTCTATATAGCCCTCACTCCAGAAAAGAAAAACACCACTTGAAGTAAATCTATGGGTTTGTATTTTTTCTTCCTGGAAGTTTAGGCCACGCCACCCCACCTTTTTAAGTAGGTTCCTTGCCCAGCATGGAGCACAGTGTGGGACTTAAACTCATGACCAGATCAAGACCAGACCAAAAGTTAGATGCTTATCTAACTGAGCCACCCAGCAGGCCCCTTCCCGGAAAGAAACCCCCTTTTCCAAGCATTTACCCATGGGAGCTGCCCCCCCAAAACTCTTTTTTTCAAGCACTTATCTACAGAAGGAGCTTTTGGTATTCATTTAATGCCATTTCAATGGTTTTGACAAGTATCTATTACTTTTATGAAAAATATGATTTAACTGGTAGAGTTTTTGCATCCCTTTCTTTATGCTTTCTTAACAATTAAAAAAATTTTTTTCTTTAAATTTTTCTGAAAAAGCTGTTGCTTTGGGGTACCTGGGTGGCTCAGTGGGTTTAAGCTCTGCTTTCGGCTCAGGTCATGATCTCAGGGTCCTGGGATCGAGCCCATGTCGCTTTGGGCTCTCTACTAAGCGGGGAGCCTGCTTCCCTTCCTCTCTCTGCCTACTTGTGATCTCTGTCAAATGAATAAATAAAATCTTAAAAAAAAAAAAAAGCTGTTGCTATTTCTGTTGTTTAGTAAACATTACCAGGGTCATGATCTGCAGAGGCCAGTTCTCTCCTAAGGTTTATTCAGATTGTACCTTTTCTGGAAAATTTTTGAATCCAGCTTTGTTGCATTAACATGTAATGTCTTTTGCCCTGTAATTCACCCATGTGTCTTCTCCTCAAGTTCTCATAAAGTTCTAGTAAAATCCTTACAAAAGGCCTGGGCTTTTCACAAATTATCATGCTTATTCTTAAGGGCACAATTTCCTGTGCCTGGGAAGTCCATTGAGAGGACTCAATAAAATGCTTTGCTCTCTTGGTTAAGGTGACAGAGTGAATAGCCTAAAGAAATGGCATATGGAGGTGATCAGCTTCCCAATGTGAATATTCAGACAAAGTCATGCTTCAGAAGCAGTTGGTGAGAAACTGTTTCTACAAGTAATCTACCAGATCTCTCCAAAGCCTTGTTACTATTTGATTATGTGACCCCTGATTTTAGGGAAGTTGTTGATGTTAATTTATAGAATCAAATAATAGGCCAATTCACACAAATGGATGACAAAATAGATGTGGACACATTATTGAGTAATTTTATTTATACATCTTCCAGTTCTATCATGTGTTCTAGCTCTTGTAACTTGTGTCCATTTTTTCTTCATATGACATTTAAAAAATGTACATTAAATTATTTGCCTTCATGCTTCCCATTAATTGTTCTTTTAAAGACAAGTTTGACTTGTTTTCTGGCTTATTTATCAAGTGGAGTGAAGGTAATGATAAAAGAAGCCAACAAGGAGGAGCAAGAATATGTTCCTTCTTCCTCCTCAGTCTGCTGGGCTCCTTCTAGTACCCTTTCTTGGCAGGTTTTTAACTCAAGGAGCAGCTGGTGAAGACATGTTTGCAGGGTCCCAACTCAGTATCATAAGCAAGTATAGAAGGGTGTATTTGGAACTGAGAGAGAATAATTTAATAAATGGAACACATTCATGCTTCCTTTATATAAAACCTAAATGGATTCATATGAAATTTTGTTTTTATGCATCTGATTAACAACGGTTCTAAAACCACTTTTTACTCACTGGTTTCTTTTTTCTACATCTGAAATATGAAATGGTATAGGTAGTTTGTTTGTTTTTTTTTTAAGATTTTGACAGAGACACAGCGAGAGAGGGAACACAAGCAGGAGTGGGAGAGGGAGGGAAAAGCCCACCCAGCAGAGAGCCTGATGAAGGGCTCCATCCCAGGACCCTGGGATCATGACCTGAGCCAAAGGCACATGCTTATCAACTGAGCCACCCAGGTGACCCATATGGGTAGTTTTATGTTACAAATCCAAATAAGTATTTGAGTACCCATGAAGAGCACTAGACTAGGCCCTGAGAAATTTAGGATATTGTCTATTATGTACAATGAATTAAGTACAAGAATGAAAAGATAGAGGTCTCTGTTCTGATGAATTTTGGAAAAAAAGACTAATTTTTTGAACAATACTGTTTCTAGTTATAAGCTTAGATCGAGAATATTCCCACTAGCATACATTTCTGTGGCATTTACCAGTTATGAAATGTAAATTATTCCTTATCTGCTATATGGTAATACATCAAGGGAAGATTACTTTTCCTTTCATCATGAAAAATGATTGTTGTAATTTCATCAAATGGCTTTAAACTGGTAACAGTATTTCTGCAACCTACTTAACAGATAATGTTAAAATTACATTAGCCACAAAGTATGAACTAACCTTCAAGATATAAAAACTGTTGCGTATTTAATAGCCTAATGTAGGTAATGTTTAAAAATATACTCTCGAGTAGATGGATTCATTATCAAGGTGATTTTCCTATCCTATTTAAATAGAAGAGAGGGGTGCCTGGGTGGCTCAGTCAGTTAAGATCCTGACTCTTGACTTTGGCTCAGGTCATGACCTCAGGGTTGTGAGATCGAGCCCTGTGAGGGGCTCTGCACCAGGCGTGGAGCCTGCTTCTTGAGTTTCTCTCACTCTCCTTCTGCCCTTCATCCTGCTCCCTCTTTAAAAAAAAAAAAAAAAAAATTGAATAGAAGAGAATTATCCTTTACTTTTTAACATTTTCTGTCTTTACTACCTTCCTCTAGTTTAAAAAAAAAATAACCCCAAGCTGGGAAACATGCAAGTTTGCTTTTTGAAGAGCGATGAAATGTTAGCTGGAAGTAAGAGTCTGAGTCATCTTCATTTGAATATATATTTTATTTAGGATGCGGCACTAACAGCATGATGATAAACTGTCACAAATTTATACCAAGAAGCACACAATCTTTCAAATGTGGTGTTTTTCACAAGTAATTTAAGTTTAACATTATTGTTATTTGGTACTAGAATCAAAGACGACATTTAGATTCTTCAGCTTTAGAGCCTTTAGTAACATCAAAATGATTGTCTAGTCAGGCAGAAGAAAGAAATTCAAAAGCAGTTTCTTTTTCTTCTGCCAGTTCCTTTGCAGTCAGGTCCATCTTCTCACGTGAGAAATCATTAATAGTGAGACCTTCAACAATCTTCCAGGTCTTATTCTGTTTGGAAATAATTGCATATAAAAGATTTACAATTAAATTAGAACTGATCTTCCAGCAAGCAACAACTCAGACTGAACTTAAAGCTACAGGAGTATCTATTTATAAAGACTGATATAAAGAAATCAAAATCCAGATCTTAACAGATAATTCTGATAAAAGTTCAACACTTAAAAAGTAAGGTACTATTGATAGATATACAGTATTAGAGTCATGATAACAAAGTGTGTAATATCAAAAGTTGAATCTTGCTTTCCAGATTGAATCTTTTAGTAACCCGAAGTTGTGCTTTGCAGAATTTTGAAGTTGAGAAAAATGTCTAATTTAGTAAAGGAACAACTTCCTAAATTATACCAGTATTAATAAAAACACGCAACTACTTTCTCAGAATGGGACAGAGGGAAATAACCCCAAAATACTTTACCTTGATTGTAACAGGGAAGGAATACAGCAAATCATCAGGAACACCATAGGAATTGCCATCAGAGATAATGCCCATGGACACAAATTCTCCCTGAAAATAAGAATCAATGTTTTACATTCTTGGGGTGCTTAGGGATTAGTTTATGCAACCAAATGACACATGAATTAAAAAAACTAAACCTGGTGATGCTTTCTTACCATGTGTGTAACTTCAATACTGTATAGGGAAGCATCACCAGGCACATCCCTGACAGGGTATCTATTTATAAAGACTG